>NW_010237861.1:0-50918 GCF_000690775.1 Eurypyga helias
AGGGCGGGGGGAAATCTGTCTATTAACCACTAATTGCAAATAGTACTTACTGATTTTGAATAATGAATATATTTTGAGTAATTCAGATTTTTTTTTTTTATGAATTGGAGCAGATAGAAGAATAAATCACTTGCCTGGAATTGTTCAGCTCTGATAACTGCTATTTTATAAAATGAAATATAGATGTTATCCTGTGTAATTAAGGCACAGAATAATTCTTTTTAATTCATCGATCAACCATATTTTAACAAAAAAAACCCCCAAACCCACCCCACAAAAAAGCAAACAACTGTTGGGAAGGGTTTATTGAAGTTCTAGTTGATTACTGTTGTTGATGATGCAATATTATCCATTTCTAGAAGAAAATTAAATTCTTTGTAATAAAGTAGAGCACAAAGAATACAGAAAGAAACAATTTTAGCTCTGCTCTATAATCACCATTTTTACTGCTTTGTCTTCTATTTCTAAAATTAGCATCAAAAAAGTTAAAATCCACATTAAATATGTTCTGTAGGTTTTTTGAGTAGTTTTTTTGGGTGTTTAATTTATTACAAGTTGTGCAATCTTTTTATAGTTCCATGCAGCAAACCGCTGTTTTAGGTCACCAAAGTCAGCTGGGCTCAGTGTGAGACCTGCCCATCTGATTCTCTTTGCAGCATCAGAGACAGTTTTTATCTGCAATGGTGTCTCTGAGTTTCAAAGCACAAGCTACGATAATTTTACAACTCTAGCACTTTCAGACTTGCTCAAGCAAAGACACAATCTTTAAATCCAGCTGAATTCAACACATGTATTTATTAACAAAGTCACCCAGCCAGAATTCTGAACACGTAACCTGTTTGGTCATAATGCTGCCTTTGTGAGGATATCTGAATTTCTGGAATTCAGACCCACCAATTTGCTCAATGAACCAGAAAGCACTTCTATTTCTTGGCAGAAGGAATTAGGAAAAATTACCAGGCTTGCATTTTTCTGGGGTCTGTGATAAAATTATTCTTGAACTTTATTCTTCTGTGTATTGGGTTGCTCCTGTACATTCCAGTCGTCTCTGGATGACCACATTAGAAGAAAAAAAAAACCCGCTACTGAAACAACAGCAAATATTGTAATTTCCTAGTTTCTTTTTCCTAGAAATAACCTCAAAAAATTTTCCTAAATAAAGATAGTGTGTTATGTAGGAGATTTGTTCAGGAGATTTATACAGCATAACTGAAAATACTCTGAAAAGATCAGCAAAGGATTTTTTATGGCTTTTAAAATTATTCTAATTATAAAGCCCTACAAAGTGGCGGTTGGCACAAGGAGGGTTCATGAGCTTTAGTTTCTGTTTATTTTGAGAGGAACTAGACACTTGTAAAAATTGTTTTGCCTTTAATTTCTTCTCTTTTGTGCTTTGTTTTTGTTTTGTTGTTTTTTAAACAGCAACAAAACCTTTGGCCTCTTGGAAGAAGTGTGAAAAAGTTTATTGTAATTTTTTGCATTGCTGGAAGTGGCAGGACAGTTTGGACACTGCCAGAATGTCCCTTCATTAACATGGAAGTTGATAACTTTCAAAAAGTGTTTAACAAAATTAACACCATTAATCCACCATTTGTTCTATGGTATTTAGGTAATAATCCCTTCCCTTCTTGACTCTTAACACTTTGGTCTTCTTGGCAATTTTGATACTGTTACGTCATTAAGGCTCTGTCTAGCGGAACGTGTTCAGGTTTAGGAGTTGCATTTCTAAATAAAATTAGCTAGCGGGAGAAAACCCATTTCAGCTCTCTTAAAATATATTTTTCTAATGAAAAGGCCATCTTGTATCTTGCATGTCTCCATGAACATTAAGGAAAGACAACTTCTAGATTACAACTGTCATAATCCTCATCATGCTATTCTTCAGTTTTGCTGATAGATTTAGAGGTGCTTGGAAAAGGTCAATGGGCTTCTGATAACCCCAGTAACTCAGGCTGTGTCTTCAGATACGCAGTATGAATTGAGATATTTTGACAACGAATTGAGAAGCATTCCCTAAACTTTGAAGAGTTCAACTCCTAAATAATACTCTAATACCCGATAATCTGCTCACATTGCACGAAAGTCTGGTTGTCGATGCTCCACAATGAAGTAAGAGTCTTGTAGCGGTTGGTCCATGCAATCTGGATGCACAGGCGATATGATCTAGTCCAGAATTTGGGGAAAACTCGTTCTGGTTGTTATCTGACTTTCACCTTCTGTTTGGTATCCATGTTTGGTATCTGGATTTTCTCTACAAGTCACTTACCTGAATTGTGGAAGGTTTGGGATGTCTTACGACTGTGGTCAAGTTCAGGGCTTCTGGGTGCTATGTCAGTATATGTTGTAAGCTAAACGGTGAATTTCTGAATGCAAGCCCAGGTCTGCTAGCCATACACAAGCCACTTCAAAGTGGTACACCAAGGAAATACTGTATGCTGCTATCTTCTCCCCAGTGGAGATGAGAGTTGGCCACATAGGACTTACTCATGGCTCAGTAGTTGCCACTGTTATCTCTGCCATGTGAGAGGAGAAGTTTGGGAATGAGGCATGTTTCCGTCATGCATCACACTAGGTGCTTCTGCTCTTGTGGTCCAACACAGTTAAGGATTCATGGCAAAATTCCTTTACCTCTAATTTCAGATGGAAGTAAAAACTACTCCTACATTTCCCATAGTATGGAAGAGCTTTGGCTTCATGGATTATGCCTGGAAGGCTGACAACAGGTTATCTACCTCAGAAGTCCTCAGTTTCATTTGTGTGTGACTACTGAGGCTGAGGAAAGCATCTGACAGACAAATTCACTCATGTCTAAGGCAAAAATTGCACATTTCCATATGACATTTCAATTTGGACATATCAAACATGTCAGAGGCAAATGCTATGTCTCATTTTTATTTTTTAAGCCTTTCACTTCCTCTTTTAATTGTCTCCTTGGGCTTATTTGTCCTAATACTGTTTTGTTACTGTATATTTCACATAATTTTCAATGTAAATGGAAAGCCAAATGCTACAGGTGGATGAATTGACTCCAAAGCAGTGACAAAGATGCTGTAGTATCAGTTCTTTCAATAGATGTGTCTTTTTTTTGGCGGTGGTGGTGACAGACGAGGAACACACTGTTGCAGGTGCTGCACCAATAATGAACAGTCCCTGTCCTCCTGTCCTTTGCATCCTCTCAGATTCTGACCATGAATTTGAGTGCTCTGGACAACATGTGTGATGGCAGGAGTGTAAAAGAAGGCAAAGACCTCATAGACCAAGAACAAATCCTTCGCTTCAGATTTCAGTTACAGAACAACAACTTTTGGGTTGTTTTTTTTTGTTTGTTTGTTTGTTGCTTTTGGGTTTTGTTTTGGGGTTTTTTCCCCTCTGTTTCCTTGTCTCTGTTTCTGTATCACTTCACTTCTCCATGTCCTGTTTCTGCCCTCTTTGGGTATCACTTTTCAGTGCCGATCAATCTCACATTGCTTTTTCGCACCCTGCCATCGCTCCTGCACAGGGTGTGCAGCCTACCTTTGTCACTGGGTTTGACAAGTCTGGTGGTGTTGCTTCTCTGAGTAACCAAGGCTTGCAGTGTTGGTAATGTACACCTCCCTTAGATATCACGTGAGCTGAAGTACGGACTTTTGCACAAGGGAGAGTTGTCCCACTCTGTGTCGTTCCATCACCTGTATTTACTTTTCTGGTATAAAGCGCCCAGCTGGCTGTCTCATTTTAGAGTGCCAGGCAGTGGCTTTTGTCCTGGATGTTTTGAACTAGCACTTTGACTCTTCAGTATAGGTGGCATAAAACTGGCTTAATGCAGGTGTCCCTGTTTACCCTTGTTATTTCCATTTTAATAAAGAAATAAGGAAGAGCCTGTCTGAAAAATCTGGCATGGGAGTATGGAGTGGATCTCTGAGCAGAAATCTGGTATGAAAGGCAGAATGAGGGATGTCCTGTAAAGAAGAAGGAGCAGAAACAAGATGTCACATCTAGCTAGCCATGTCTCATAAAAGGTGCCTGAAGAAAATATTTGCTTCCTCCCCGCCACCCCTCCACCCCCCACCAACTGATTCATTGACCCTCATGAGGAGGGTGGAAGAGCTGTTTTCTCCAGGATGGCAGGTGAATAGTTTCTATCCAAAGTAGCAGTTGTGAACAAAGGGAGGGAAAAAAATCACTCTTCTGGGATCGTAGGGGCTGTAGAATAATTCAGGTTGGAAGGGACCTGAGAAGGCCATCTAGCCTAACCTCCTGCATCACATGGGTTCCCCCGTGTTTCTGTTACAGTCTTAATGAAAAACTGGGACCCAGTTTACAGATATACAGCTGATTTATTTGCCAGAGAACTCTTGATGTGGCTTGTTCAGATTTCCAAAGACCGAGAAAAACACCGTATTTGGCTGCTGAAAGCAGATCACTATTTAAATGTTAGTGTGACTCCAAACGCTTCCTTGGAGGTGAGGCAGCCCCATAAGCCCCACTAGAGAACTGTCCTGGAAATCTAGATGTGAGGTTTTGCTTCTACCATTAGTTATTCAGATTTACAACTGCAGTTAAATTATAAATTCTAAGCGGTTAGTGTAAATTAGTTGTGCTGTTGCACACATGCTGTGGCCTGTTCTGTTGCAAATCCTTGTTTCACGGATGGAGTACCGGCAGGATGCTTCAGTTCTTCTCTTTGCCTTACTGGTAACATCAGTGTACCCAGTCTAACGATAAGGTTTGCCTTGTCTGTGCACAGATGTATTCTTGCCATTTCTCTTGTGTTGGCACTGACTCTTGTTTATCTTTTCATAGAACCTGAGTGTCAGAAAAAATGCATTAGTATTTGGCTGTTTAGCTCCCTGAACTAGATCTCTGTGGTCAGAGAAGCTGGCATAGCAGAGGGGAAGGAAGTGGGATGAGCCATTGGACTGGTTTGGCTGTAATAGCAGACTGACTTTGTTGATTTCTTTAGTTTACTGTGAGAGAAAACTAAATTTGTATTGTTTGGTTGTTTGGCACTCTTCCAGTTATGCTGATCGTCTTTTATTGGACATTACAGATTTTAGCTGTACTTGATTAGAGCTTTAGGTTTTCTTTAACATGTTTTTCTCTGCCATCTCAGCTAGCAGCAGCATGACACCAAGTGTCTGCATTTGTTCTTCCTATGTAACAATATTCAAAGAAGAAAAAAAAAAAAAGAAATCTTTGAAGCAACCTTCTCTTGCCTAGTCTTGTTTCATGACTTTATGCTTCCAAAGCGAAGACCAAAATCTGTATCTCAGACCATCTCAGTGTCTCATCTTACTGCAGTAGAGGAGACAAAAGTAAATTAACGGACAAGGACTCACAGGTTTGAGTTTCAAGACCAGCCAGGCATACAAGCACGTATGCAGTATGTGCTGGTGGAGAACCACACCAGTATCCTACCTTGCCATGAGCACACACTGGCCAAGCATCCCTGGCCTGCCTCCTGTTATGCAAGAGAGATCTGTTCTTAGAAACTCCGTTGCCAGTATTATAATTTAAAGCAGCACATAACCTGTCTGAAGACTTCTTGGTGAAATACAATGAAGGAGCAAGTGTTGGCTCCCACTACGTATGTGCCCCTGCATAGGAGCAGAGGTCATAAGTAGGAGAGAGTCAAGCTTATGGTTTTGATTTCATATTAAAATGTTTTATTATGGCTTCATTTCATGTCCAGGGATCTACAGTTGAATCACACATCATTCAGCCTCTTAATTTCCTGTAATAAAAAATATAAGTGCTCAGATAAAGAAGTTCAAAGACCTTTTCCTGAAAACCATGGGGGTGAGGGAGAGAAAAATCTTCTCTACACTTCTTCCAGCTCTTAAACAGGTCTACAGTGTTAGAGTATTTGTTTGCATGGTGTCCTTCATTGTCACCCTCTTCCGAAAAGACTTTTGAAGTCTGTACTTTAATATATTTAGTAACATGACAAACTCCATTTGCTGAGCCGGCTGGAAGAGGCACATAGCGCTGTGTGATCCACGCTCACTGTGTGTGGAGCTGCCTGCCTTCAGCGAGCCTGCAGTCCCACGGCGGGAGCCAGCGTAGGGATGCTGGGAACAGCCTCATCTGGTCACGCTGCATGTCTGCAACCCGCCGGGAAAGCATTCGGTCACCGCCTCAGTCAGACACGTGTATGCTAGGCATTGCCCACTGAGAACATAGGAGCTTTATCCTAAACTTGAATGGCTGTGGAACTGAGGCAACGAGGAGTGCTTTGGACAGCCTGGTGCTACGCGTGTCTGTTTACCTTAAATTCCTGTTTGCAGAACTGTCTGATTCTTCCAAAGGAGTAAGCCGTTATTGACCTCTGTTGAAATCAGAGTTGCATGTGATTGCAAAAAGGACAGGCAGTGCTCTGAGGAGCTTGCTTTCTCCCTCCCACACAGGGATGCATTTGCCATGTCATCATTAGGCATAAAGGCATTCCCATCACTGAAAGCATCAAGAAGCCATCGGAGCCTTTCACTGGACAGTCAGTCATAGGGTTAGTTTAACAAGATTGATAAACAAATTACTAGAAGTCTTTATTTCTCCAGCGTTTTCTGCCTGTGTTCTCTAAATCCCACAGAGGCCCCCATGAAACACCAGCAGAGTGACAAGGGAGCAGCAGCAAGCACAAAGCATGAATAAAGAGAATGCTAAAGCTGGGCTGCATAACCCTGCTTGATGTGCGGTCTCCTCTGATATCACAAACTTTTTCTATTAGGAAAAAGAAGCCAGAAGCCTTTGCCTACCAAAAAAGAATCTTTGATCTAAGTCTTTTATGTTTCTCTCCCCCACCACCCCAACCCCCCTTGCTAAAAGGAGCCATGCCAGCATTATAGAAATAGCATCTGCAAAACAATTTGCAAGCTGGCGTTGAATACATCTTGCTTTTCAAAAAGCAAATCTTTCACATAATGTCATGTGGTGATTTTTGTGATGTTGCATTTTTTAATGGCCTATGTGTAGAAGATAGATGTCAAAGACATAAACCCAACAAACAACTGTAAATATTTGCCTTAAGAAAGCATGTGGTATATCCTGTAATTCTTGGCTCAGCCTCTTAATCTGGAGGCAGCTTAATTAGTTGTTAGTGGACTAAAGCAAAGAAAATCTTTTAAAAATAAATTAAATAAACAAGATGGGGACTGATTTTTATGAAGTGCTATAGTCCACAGTGGCTTTCGTAGAAGCTGAGGATGCTCATCACTTCAAAAATTAGGCCCTGCACTCATAGCTTGAAAGTTAAAATTTTAGCTAAGTTCTTGGCACTACATAAAATCACCCAGTTAAAGGGTTTCAGAAACAATTTGCAATACACGGTTCCCTAATTCCATATGTATTTTCCTAATTATATGGCCATAACCTCAGAAATACTGAATTCCCTTCAACTTTTGCTGCTTTTTAGTCTAAGGAGAGGATAATGTTTAGGAGGATGTAGGCAAGCTGATAGGGTGCTCCAGAAAACTCTTCCCTTTTGTGACAAGCTTTGATGTCTTGATATTTGTTTTCATTCTAACAGCATCCTTAAATATAACTAAGGTTAGTGAATGTACTAACAATTCCATTGACATATGGTTCCAAAGAAAAGGTCTATTTCTTTTCCAGTGAGCTCTACAAATGTGAAAAAAGACGTAAGCATTATTGAGGACTATTTAATGGGATCTCTGTTCAGCATTCAGTCAGGATTTCAATTTCTTTTTTAAAATATTATACCTTACAAGGAGTGCAATAGAAAATAAAATATAAAATGTTAATGGTGTGATGTCATCTGGAATACTGTGCTCAGTCTTATTTCAGCAAGAAGTACTTCCTAAATAAAGGTGGCTAAGAGATGATGTGCTTAAATTGGCTAATGGAAATACTTCTTGCAGTGCAACACAAATATTCCATAGAATTCATTATCACAATATGTTCTTGAAGCCATGGAAGAAGTTAGATGTGTATCAGAAATAGCCATAGGTACATTCAATAGGGCAAGAAGAGAAATGATAGCTTCTCAACCTCCAGGTCACAAGACACTATTAACAGACGTCGGCTAGAAAACAAATCTGCTATTGATGGGATCTTCTGCAAGATCCTCAGATATCCCAAACACTGGATTGGCCAACTTTGGGGAGAGGTTGCTTATCTAGTGAGTTCTTATTCAATATGGTTATTTCTCTGAATATGAAGAAGTAATTTCTTCAGCTGAATAATGTAGTGAGTTCACTGCATCTTCAGCAATTCTCCTTTTGATTAGCTGTGCATTTTTCCTAACTGGGAGCCTGAGAAGACTGCAGCAAGGCAGTTCTGGATTCATTTGTTGTTACAGGAGTTTGTTCTCTACCTAACCAAAAGGGCTGCAGGTCTTCACTGGTGATTTACAGGGATATTTACACAGAACAAGCCACTTCTGAGCACGTGGGGTTTGTGGTGGCTTTTTGTTTCTCTTTTGAAAACAGACCATCGCATTAAACCCCAATTTAAGAATTTTCACTAGCAGTTTTGCCTGTGTTGTTAACAAACTGTAGATGCAAATATTGTTCCCACTCCGTGGCTCCTGAGGAGAGTGTTTCATTGATATGTTAATATCTTTTCTCTTCTTTCCATGACCTAAGATCTAAACAGCCACAGTATTCGATACAGTACTTGCAGGAAACAAAAGTAACGTATTATCCTTACTTAAAAACTAAGTTTTTTCTATAAATGTTTTCTGTAGGGGCAGTTGGGCTAAGAAGTATTTTAACGTGAGTTTGCGGACAATAATAAATAACACATTTATTATGCAAAGTAATATACTATTTACAGCTGTTATGTTCATGTTGCTATTTGTCTATTGCCATTCTTACTAACGCTACAATTAAAGTAGATGTAATATAAATCAGGGCATAAATGTTAATTTTTACCGTAAGTCTCATAAGTTTGAAGTGTTAATATGTGGGGAAAAAAATCAACAATCAGAAAATAGGACTGTTACATTTGAAGAGAATTTGGGTGTTATGTTACACCAAGAAATAGGGTGGGTAATTAGAAAGCAGTTATGTGCCCTGAGTGGGACAAAATATTTAGTTGGAATTTGAGAGACCCTGCGTTGTTCAGAATAGAGAAACTGCAGCTGGAATGTACCAACTAAAACTTAAGTAGGAATAGACCACTCCATAGGGTTTGTAATTGGAGTTAGGAAGTCTCTATTCTGCGATACTCAATTAACTTGTGATCTTGAGAAAGTCATGTAATCTGTGCTTCAGTGTTTCTACCTCGTCACATGGGCATCAGTAACTTCCTTGTTAAAACTGCTTTATTAATGAACTCTGCCTAGCACCTTTTCAGCAACTGGCCTCTTCTGCCTGTGGTCGGAGCAGCTGACGTAGAATAAGAACGCTGAAATTCAGTAGAGCTTTGGCTGAACAAAGACTCCACCTTTCATGCCTGCAGCTGAACAAATTGTAACATCAGTGGGAATGATGACATTTCCCTTCTGTAGGCAGATGCAGCAGACAACTCTATGGTTCAAATTTTCCCAGTGAAAATACCCCAAAGTATTTTAGATAATAGGAAGTATTTCTTGGTCAGAAATCTTGCCCAGACTCTAAATAGCTTTTACCAAATACTAATGCATTCTACAGTCATTGACACATAGCCTAAGCATTTTTACTGTAAGTCGTTGCTTGAGGGGGTTTTGTGTGAATTTGTGTGCAAGCATCCTGAATGAGTCATTAAGGTGCCGATTAAATGAAAAAGAGGTGTTGAATATCTCTAAATGTTTTCATACAATGTGTGTCTGAAATCTGTATGAATCTGCATGGCACCTATTTCAAACCTCCACTGGAGCTTAACAAGTAGGGTAATTGGTATGAAGGATTTTAAACTGTGTAGAGCAAATGATTCTCTCACATGGCGCTTGCATGAGCACTTCTGTGCTTATATAAACACAGTTATATATGATTGTCGGTTTGGGGGCTCAAAAAACCAAAATAGCTGGTGGTTGGGATAGAAGCAAGAGTATTCGTGGTCCTCATCCCTGGATTATGGCAGATCTTTCATGTGCTCTCTGAGCTGCCCGTCTGGGGTAGCAGCAAGCACTGCGTGTTCAAAGCAGCCAGCCTTGCAGCTTCAGACACCTACATGTCCTTTCCCAGCAGGCTCTGATAGACAGATGTAGCTCCATTGATTTTTTTTTTTTTTAAGGAGAAAAAAATAGCCCAGGACAAATTTGAGAATGTTTCATGCAATTACGTGATGTTGTATATACAAGTGAAATGTACTTGTGTATTCCAGTGCTTCAGTACCGGTTGAAGGGTTTACAAAGCAGGTTGAGTACGTGTCCTTCCAGCAGGACAGGTTTATCAGTAATGCAATTTCTTTGATTTCATCAAAGCTGTAAAAGCATAACGTGTTGTCATGACTTGAGGCACACTTACCTATGTCTTGGATCTTTATTATATGTCTTATTTATTCACTGTTTCTGACGTTCCAGCAGTGTTTCCTTGCTTATCCCAAACCCCAATTATCCTTCTTATAATTGAGAACAGCATTCTCAAGAAGCAGCCCACTTGGTTGATGGAGTGGGCTTTTTGCTATGGGAGGTATACCTGAAAATATACAATCCAAAGGATTGCCCTTTTAGAACTAGTGCCAAAAAATACCACTTAACTGAACTTCAGAGTTCACAAAGCAGAGCTCTGAATTGAGGCCCTTAACTTTTTGATCCTGCACTGACCCACATTGTATGTGCACAGCAAATATTTAGCTTATGTGACTCAGGTATGTAAAAAACTATGGGCACTTTAGTGCATGAAGGCTGGAGAAGAAAGAAATAAAAAGGCAGATCTCTATGTCCCAATGGTATTACACAGCACAACTGACCCAACACCTCCCAGGCCTGCGTTGGGCTTTTGTCTTGCTGTGTTTACGTGCAGTTATGTTCAAAAAGAAAGCAGCAGGGGTTACAGTCCTTTCTTTTATCTTTTTTTTTTTCTTTTTGTGGTGTGCATGTCAGCAAGTTCCATTTCATGGCTCCCACATATGTCATTTTCTAAAGTTAACAGAGAATTACACCTAGTGTTCTCATGTCCAAATCTGAAGTTTCCACAGAAAGTTAAAACCACTGAGGCACATTTTAGTCTGCTACTAAAAAGATAAATTGTCTTGTGTTTTAAAATAAATTAATCATAATATTAGATGAGAATCTATCTGCAAGAAGGGCATTATGCCCCTGAAACATCTTTAAGCAGAATTATGGTCCTGTACCAAGCTGCCAAAATGGTTTATAGAACTAAACCCTCCAGCTATTAACCCAGTTGCACCCACATTCCTGAGGAGAATTGTGTGGACACTGTGATGTGCAGGTCCGTGCAGGAAAGGTCTGATATGTATTGTCACCAGCTCCCTAGTGACCGCACACCTGGAAAATGAGAGAATATTCGCATCCTTGGACAACTGCTGCTTCTGCAGTAGCACGGGATCGTTACGTGGAGTTTCCTACTTTCAGGAACTCTGGGTCGCTGCTCCCACGGCCTGTCAGGGTCAGCAGAACAAGGGCTGGTACCTCTAAGGTGCATGGCTGCCCCAATCCTACAGCCAGCTCCGGGGCATCTGGGCTGGGGGTCTGCCTTGCAGTGTGTGCTGGTGGTAGTTTTGCTGTACCCTCTGGCTAGGTGAGCTCTGAAATCCATCTGCTCCTTCAAATCTTTTACAGATATTATTACTTTGAAGAAAATAGGGTCTTGCTCTGCGGTTCTGGACTTGCTTGGAGTCGGTTATTGAGAGGAGCGTGCGAAGTGATCGCAGCAGGGAGACAGGACCCATACAAGTAAAGAGTATTAATGTCTTCCTCCTAACCTTTTGGTTTGATTTTTACATTTTAATAAATAAAAGCCAAGCCCAAGTTCTATTGCTGCTTTTCAAAATTCACAATACTTTAAACTTAAGAAGTTACTGTAAAATAATTACATTTGTGAATAAATTGCCAGAGGTTTGAGGTTTGGTTTACATTTATCTTCCTGAGGAATGGCGTTTATCAACTCCTTGTGAGCTGTCATCACCTTATAGGATCTGCTAAATACAGAGTGTTCAGGCTGCTGTTTCAGCAGAGTGCTAAAGGCTTGTCCATTGTAATTAACATATTCGTTGAACACATTTAAACATCAGCATTTGAAACCTTTAATACACTGAACTGCCCAGCTGCCCAGGAGGGGCTGTCTGGGCGAAGAGGCCCACGGGAAAAGCAGCAAAATAATATATGAGGGCGAAAAAAGAAAGCTCTGCTTTCTTTAAGGAAATAGGACAGAAGCAGTTTCTTAATTGTTTGCTTGTTTATTTATTTACTTCATGCCATTATTTCCTTGAGGGGAAAAAGCTGTTAGGCATGAATTCTTATTCAAACCTCCCAATCAAACATGTGCACTTTATCATCCGCCCTCGGTTGGGTCCGATGTGATAGGAAGAACCCTCAGGACAAAGGAACAGAACAAAAAAAAGGCATTTGGAGAATCATTAAACCGCAATCGAGCCTAATTGCTTCGTATTGGTTGAGAACACATCCAACATATTTAACTTTACCAGACAGCTGGTATGTGGAACCGGTAACTGCTCTTCAAGGGGGTAGTGGATTTGCTGGTGGTGGTTTATTTTTTTTAATGACACCTGAGAATTAATATTGTAAAGCCTCTGGAATAAATTTCTCTCTCAGAAACAGCAAAATAAATCTGTAGTGAGTGCATTGCAAACTCCTCTGGTTTGGGATTGTGGCTTTCCTATTCTGTTTGGGGACTTTGTGTTTAGCTAATAAATAATAGTGGAATGACATTTGGCCTTAAATATGTATTTAAATGAGTCACCTTGAATGAACTAGACTGCTGTTGCTGAGAAGGAAGGAACATTTAAGGAGATGTTTTTCAGCGTGGCTTGGGCAAGGCTTTCTTGTCTGAACTGTAATTTATGGGTGCAAAATTCAGTAGTCTGAACCTTACTTTATCTGATCTGTATGTACATTCCTCAGGGAGGGGGGGGAAGGGACCATTCAGATTTTTGCATGTACAGGGAAGTGGTCTGAAAAAACGTAGCATGAAAACTGGCACTGGGGGGTGAGTGGAAGAAGTGCCTGGGCTTTATGTTTAAAATCCTTCTCCTTTTCTGGCAAAAGACACTTAGGAAATAGGAGATTTTCAGAAAAGGGAGACTTCCTCATGCATGCCCACAGGCAAACTATCACTGCCCAGATGCAGCTCTCGCCACCACGGTGGGTAAGGTTACTGGGGCCTTCCATTTGCTTTCAGGCCAGTAAAACTAAACTTGTTTCCACGAGCCTGGTTGTCTGCCTGGGTCCAAGGTACCTCTCCAGAATCTCTTAGATGTTATTATTTAATAACTCAAAGTTGCTAGATGGAATCCAGGTTTGTGTGTTGCACTTTTTAATAGTTCATCCTTAGTCCTTGTGGTAACGTTGACATGGTCCAGGTGGATGGAACCATGCAATGCATAAGGGACAGATGCTTATTTTTCATTCTGTATTTGTGATTGTCAAAAGGAAGAATTGTCAGAAAGATGTTTTAAGGATTCTCTTTCTCTCTCCTTTTTACATCACCTTGCTTAACCAGAAGGAATCACAGCTTGGATATTTTTGTTCTGCCACTGCATTAGCAACAGCCACCATTTCACAGCAATCCTAGTGTTAAAACGAAATGGTGGCACAAAGGACTCTGCTCATCATTCATTCTCCAGCTGTCTTTTTGCCTTTGCCACTCTCCTCCTCCAATAAAACCTTTTACTTACAGAAATTCAAAAAAAGGTCTTAATCCCCCTGTTCCTGCAACATCAGCCCCACAGGTTAATGCACACTTCAATAGTCAAAATCAAAGAAATGGGTTTTCTTACAATGAGGCCTTTAAAAAAAAAATCCTATACATCTATTTATAAGCCATCTAATCTCAAAAATCCTTATTACCTATCGTGTTACTTTAAATCATGGACGTGAAGGAAAGGGAGTCTTGGCATTCAATTATCCTTCTTGCTTTAACAAGGTGTGTATAATAAATGAGCAGTTCTTAATTGACTTCAATGCAATTTGACACTACTGGAGTAGGAGGAAGAGGGAGCCAGAAAGAATGAAGACGTGAGGCTTAAAGATGTTAGACAACGCAGTTATTTATAACATGAGACATTATTTTAGGACATTAAATTAATTAATCAGTATTTAAATAAACAATATTTAGTGTAAAATTTTTTACAAGCTATGTTTTGCAAGTAATTATGTTTTATAGGTTTTTGTGTTGTCACAGATAATATTGTATCATTGGTTAAAAGGTAAAATTCTCAAGATTTTAACAGCTAAAGAAGTGTGCTTAGAAGTGTAACTTTCCTATTTTATGCATTTCTTTCTTTAAATTTATAAAACCAGATAATGCAATAATAAAATCCCTGCTCATGAATATTTTATCTGGGTAATGAATGATGCAGCGACATATTCAACCTGTATCTCTGAATTTACATTAATTTGGTTAATTTCTATAAGGTGCTTACAAAATACTGGGCAGGTCTTCAGAAGAAACATCTGTCAATATAGTCAGGTGAATCAGGTTATATGATATTTTTGGGTAGCATTTTTAATGTAAACATAGCCTTTAGGCTGTGGTTTTACGGTAGCTTCAATCTGGCAGAAATTCTCCCCGTGTCTGTGTTCATCCTCAGCCAGATCAGTTCCCTGGCCGGGCATCTGTGCACGCACAAGCATGGAAGGGCTCAGAAAAGTGGTACCACCATTCCCAGTGGCAGAGCAGACCCTGGATGGCTTGGATCAGCAACTGCAGCAGCACGCATCCACTGTTCCTTCCCTGTGAACTCCTCAGTGTGGTTTGGTGATGCTGCATCCGGGTTACCCCTTGTTGCAGGAGAGTTTGGTAGAGGTGAGCTCCAGTGGCTCTGGAGTGGAAGGACAAACACCATGGCCACAGCTGAAGAACTGCTTGAAAAGGATGTTTGCGCCTCAGCAGCAAAACATCGCTCTGTACTAAAAACTGCCAGTGCTGCCTTCAGGACACGAGGCAGATAGATAGGATAAATGCCAGGCAGCCAGGAGAGCACTGCATGCCTGGCGTCCTCCACATCACGAGCCCCCCGAAGGCCCTTTCCTGAGGAGCGGGACACAACTTGAGTGGATAGCACTGATAGAGCTCACGCTTCCTCAACCCCGCTCCAGTGATTTATCTGTTAAACCATACTATTTCCTACTACCCGTGAAAAGTAGTATGCAAGGGGCAGGAGGTGTGTGTGTCTGTGAGATGTGGGTGCGTGTGTGTGTGTGTGTGTGAGATGTGGGTGCGTGTTTCAGTTAAAGCTGTTCCCTGCTTTGCAATAATAAGTATTGAGCCAAAAACTCATGGGAGAGGTAGTTTGCCTGCATTGATCTGTCTTTAAAAATGGTTTTGCTAAACGGTGTTTCCATAGGTATTTTCAAAACTAGTGTTGTTTTCAGTTAGAACAGGCAGTTTCGCTATTCTCCTCCACACGCAACTAATTTTCTAGCATTGCCACTTCAAATATATCTTTCAGCCTCTGCCCTCAGCAGAGCTGGGACAGGAGCCAGAGCGCAGTAATTCTTATCAAAAGATCATTTTAAAACTTTAACCACAGGAGTAAGGTGTTACTTACAGATTCTTAGATCTAATAAAGAATGTACTTCCATCCCCTAACTTGAGCAAAACCAGGCTTGTCACTGCGCAGGAAAAATGAAATGCCATGAGACCGGAGCGGCGTTGCTCGCAGGGTGCATAATGGGCTCTGTCAGCTCTTTCAGTCATTTAGGTATGATTTGCATCAACGTTTACAGCTGCTGACTATTTACAGTTACACAGCTATTATGTCTTCCATCAGCTGCTAAATGAACAGGTGTCTACCATTGTACAGCCTGGAAAAGGGGATGATAGATGTAAAGCAACAGCCCTCCGATAGGAAAGCTGTTCCCTTAAGGAAGCAGTAGTGTGCTGAGCATGGATATAAATTTAGCTAAGTTGCCTAACAACCTCCAGTTTTAATAGTGACTTTGTTTTGGTGTTGGTAGGGGACAGAGAGGGGTGGCAGAAAAAGAAAGGAACTTGGGTTGTGGACAAATGTGCTGCTCTGGCTGTGCCTGAGCTGGTGGAGGAGGCTCCTTACTTCTTGCCGGAGGCTATTACGTGCTCTCCTCTGGCCACATAACTGCACCTCCTGACCCGCTTCAATCTTGCTCTTCACTTACGGGGGGTCAGTTTGGCATGCTGGGGCTAGGGTGTAGCTACATGTGCACCTGAGCTCGTGCCTGCTGACTTTTGGAGATCCCCAAAGGCCCAGCTGAGCTCCCACCAAACAACCCCACTACACCCTTTAGGTTCTTACTCTGCTATCGCTTTGGCAGGACAACCAGGGGAGGCGGGTATGTTTGGCCCGAATAGGTGGGTTCTCCTTATTTGCTCTTTTAGGGTACCCTGCTGTCCCCTCGTTTTGTGCATGTTTTCCCGTTCACACATACTGTGCTGTCCCTCGAGCATGCCAGCACTAAGCTCTGCAGGGCTACTGGTAGGCTGCAATGAAGAGAATGTGCCGGCACTAGCTGTAGCTTCCCAATTGATAATGTTATTAATAATGACATTATTAATATTAATTAATCCATACAGTCATGGATCTGGAACTTTTGAGCTAGACACTGTCAAATGCTAAAAGAGAAAGACAAGTCCTTTCCCCCAGAAATCCTGTTTGCCAACACTATGGGATTATATGCCAGGACTAGAAGTCACATGCGCTCGCTTCATGGGCAATTTTTCCAGCACTGAATTACTATTACACAACCCTACTTAGCTGACTGCCTGTTTTCCAAAAGGAAGAGTCATCAAGGAAGTTACTTTAATATAACTAGAGCAGTTTAAAGTCACCACTTGGTCTGTACCAAGGATGTCAGAACCATATAAATAAGACTTCATGATTTGTTTTCAGATGAGCTAACAAAAATGGTATAAGGGCACAGTTAATTTTTTGGGGGGGGAAATTTATGTAATAAAAATCCAGTTTGCTCGTTACGAAGCCAGAAGTCTTTGGTGTAGAGAAAGATTGTATTCTAGCTGGTTTTTGTTCAAAAGAGATTTTGGATCCCTTTTTGTGTCAGTTCTGTGGTAAAGCTGTAATCTGTTTTATCAACTCTGTCCCTCCAAAGATATACATTAAGCCATTCCTATTTCCTTGAGCACTTTAAACATGTGCTTAACTTTAAGCACATGGTTCACTGGGTTTTATTAAATAAAAAAAGTAAAAAAAAAATATAATTGGCATACTCTTCCCATTTCAGTTCCCAGTGCTAGCACTGATGACACTCTAATGACAATATAGAGCATGCTCTCAGCTTTAGGTTCGGCTCTCTGCAGGGAACACATATAGCCTTTCTATAAGTGGAAAGCTATATGCTTGAGAGTTGTTTCTGGTGCCAAATTTTCAGGGGCCTGAGCAACTGCAGACCAGAAAACAGGAACAATTTAAGCAACAATTTAATGAAAAGTTGTGATCCTATTTAGTTTTTATGCCTTTCCAAGCAGGTCTAAGTTAAAACGCTTACAGTTTCATGCCTAAGCTAAAGTAACCTTCACTGTCCTGTGCTGATAAATAAACTTCTTTATTCTTTTCTGACAGCCAGGAGTGGCTTCTCATGTGAAGAACAGTTTCCTTAATTATTTTGCAAGGCTCAGTAGTGTCATTGCCTCTCCCATTAATCTGATGTTCTGGGTAAGGCTGGGCCCCACCTTAACTGGATCCCGCTTCTCGTGGGTGTCCCGCTGCGGCACTGCAAGCGCGGAGGATTCTTCACGTCCCCATGGGACGCGCGGCGAACTCCCGCAATCGCCAGCGAGGGGGAGGGAGGGGGCTCGTTCCTTACAGCTGCCTAAAGATGAAACCAAAAAGCGCGGGTGTCTGCCATGAGGCAGGCAGGACTTGGCAGACTTCCGCTTTCTCTGTCCCTGACCTTTGGCAGATCACTTTTTTAACTCAGCAGGCTTTGTTGCTATCTGTCCCTCTAGGTCAGTGCACGGGATGTTTTACTGGTGACACCCTCTGGGTTTGAGAGCTTGGCTCTTCACCCTGCTCTGTACCTCGGGAGGTGGGAAACACATCAGCCAGGCTGAGAGGCATTGCGATCCACTAGAAAATCAGGGAGGAGACCCTCCAGGATGGGCTCAATCATTATGTTGGTACCTTGGCTGTTCTGCACCGGGCACTCAGGGTACCCTTCACACTCACTTCCCGTTTAATGTTACACCAGACTGACTCCGGTGGAGTCACGCCTAAGATACACTGACATAACTGAGAGCTGAGTCAGGGCTGGTGTACCATCTTATTGACTGACTGAGTTTCAGTTGTGCAAATTAGAAAACAAAAAAAACCCCAGCTGAATAGAAGTTAACCTTCCAAATTATCACCCATGGGGTGAAGAGTCAGTTTGAGAAAATTCATCAGAAGACTGGTACTTTTTATTATATTTTTTAATACAAAAATAATGCCTATGAGGCAACCAAAGAATTAGAATAAAAAGCCCCTCAGTGTAACAATTGGGCTTCGGATATGACACTCCAATGGATGACATATCTGAAATATCTCAATTTCTTCACGCAGAAGTGTGTTTCAAGAATTACTTTCATGCGTGTGATGAAAGCCAGCACATGCTAGCACTGCTTCTTTCTCCCTTCATGCTTGTGGTACCACTAGAATCACGTAATCATGCTGCAGTAACAAGAGATTCATCTTAGAAATATGTTCTTCCACACTTCCAAACAGAGGGCCAAGGCCTGAGAGGAAATAAGGAGCTTTTTCAGTGCTGGGTTTTTGTTACCATGTAATATCCTCAGTTTCTTTAGGCTGTTATCTGAGTTTAAACAATTGGTGGATATAATTTATTATTAGTCATTATATTTTGAGGTGAACATGTTCTTACTATAAAAAGCTTGCTTTGTAATTAAACTTACTAATTAGCCATCTAATAGCATCGCTACCTTCTTTTGTCTGAAAGTAAATCAGTGCGTGTGTCAGGTCATTCTGTTGAGGTATGATGTTGGAGGCCTCGGTTGTGTGTATTCAGGAAAATTAATAGCAACCTGCAGTGAGTATAGCTAAGAAACTGAGTTATTTTATTTCCTTCTGATAACATCCTGTTAGACAACTTTATTTCCTGCAAACACTGGGATTTGATTGTTCCACAGAGCAGTTATGCTTAGGTAAATACGTATCACTCATAAGATCAGGTCTTTATGGTCATTTTGTTTACATATTCTTCTAAACCAAGACCAGTCAGCAGGTCTGTTGTTTGCCCATGGTCTGTAGTACACACTTCTGCCCTACACCTCTACGCGTACTAGTATTGTTCAGATTGTTTCTAAAGTTAAGGATTGCACAAACAGTGCATCAGGGTGTGAGTAAGGTATGTGTCAGCCCCATTTATTCATTTAAGGGTATATTTACATTACTCAGTTCCAGGCTCCTCAGCAGCCCAGCTCGGTCTCTGAAAAGCCCAAGTTGCAGAAGCTGTGGTCTGTAGGGTGCTATGTCACTGGAAAGAACACATACCGTGTCATCTGTCTTGCTGTACTGCTTTCTTAACTGACTCCTAAGAAAAACACACCCCAGTAAGTAGTTCAATACTGAGAGCCCTGTAATCTCTAAACTGTGATGCCTCTGGGAGGGGACCTCTTCAGTCTGTGTTAGGATTCTCGTGAGGTGCTGATTCGTCACTGGGATTCCTGAGTACTACCCAGCACAAGTCATATAAGATCTCGCTACTAAGATTTTATTTTCTGTAGGAATTTTCCAGGCTGATTCTGTGTGATAGCTCATGGGAGCTACGTGTTGTTTACCATATTTTTCTTTGATCCCTTTTTGGTGAGGGAAGTTTAAAAAAAAAGTCGCTGTTTTTTGATATCCGAAGCAGACTGCAGATCTGAACACTCAATTACAATCTGTACAATATGAATACTTGATTAATAGTTATTGTAAGCATTTGTGAGGAATTTGAGGCATCTGGTTTGAATAAATATCATACAGGGATAAAGATATCTAAATTCAGCCTAATTATCAGCATCCTGGAAATACAGAATATGGACCTGGTAACTGAGGGTGTCTGTTTTCGGTATAAATATTCACTCTGTCCACTTGAATTTAATGAGTTTTGCTGATGATGCCAAAGGATTCAGGATATGCCCAGAATTTCCCAGATAATGGAATAGGAAAAATCAGAAAATTTGCATACAAGAATAAATTAATATGAATCACACAGTGTGTGGTTTTGGGCCTCTGCAGTTGAGCCCCTCACTTTACCAGTCTAAAACCTACATCCCACGGTCCTGCTACTGTTCTGCTGCACTGGGGCAAAATAAAATATTTTATTTGAAATACTCCATGGAAGAAGTAAAAGGAAATAAATTCCACGACTGTATTTTCCATCTTGATAATGTTATTTAACCGTTGGCCTTATCATAAAATATCATTTAATAAAACATTATTGAATATATTTACACACACTTATTTGTCTGGGTTTCATTTACATCCCTAGAGCTGCACTAAGGGCAGACACGATATCTGTTTACCACGCTGCTGATATGAAAGGTCATGATCTAATTTCTTAGCTTTGCATCAAGGCACAAGAGGAATATGCGACCAAGAATTACTCAGTAGGAAGTATTCGCTTTGAATAAGCTGATGCAGGATGTTACACAGAGCCCTCAGCAATTATGGGAAGCAGTTCGGTGTTGCACAGGACGTTTTCTTCCACACAGGGAGGAAAGATTAAAAAAAAACCCGTAGGGAGAGGTCTGAGTGATGATATTGTTCCTTTAATGGGTTAACTACAGTACACGAGAACAGAGCTCTTCTTTAAACCGGTTAATTCAGTCAAGCCTTCTTCAATAGATAAAAGCGTTTGAAGGACAGGTGCCAGCCCATCAGCCCCTTCTCAGCAGCGCTGGGTGTTTCGAGGGGTAAGTCCCTTGCAGATGTATTCCTTCAATAGGTGAGAACTCACGGACAGGAACGGGGAGACACGGGACTAAATGGCACGAAGGGGAGTTCAGACCAACTTTCATTTGCAGCCCGAGATTTCGTTTTGTTTGTTTATTAACTATCTTTGACTTTCTAAGTTACCCCCCTCCTCCCCCGAGGTTGTTTACAGCGTGGGTTCAGGAACCGTTTCCAGATCGCATTCTTTTGTTCTAGCCCCACGAAACCTCCGAAACCTCCGGTGCGGGGATGGAAACGACTTTTTGGAGAAGCCGCATAACTGGCCAGGCTTGTTTAAAGCTGGGGAGTTTAACTCTGTTGACTTTACTGCTTTGCTCTGCTGTTCAGTTGTACTTGAGTGACTTCATTAAAAAGGAGGGCAGTTACTTAATCGTACGATCCAAACCACTGGTGTCATTTGCAGTTTCCTGTTCTATTCTTCCTCGGGGAGCAGCTTCTCCTGGAGATTTCATCTGAACAAAAACCTTCTCCTTACCCTGACAGGTTTCCTTATCGTTTTCTGACGAGAGCACTAGGAAAACTCTGCTCTAAATGCATTTCTCGTTGGGGTAATGCCACTTTGAAATTCTACCCGCACGCCTCGCCAAGCGCTGCCGTGCTTCATAAGGGCTAGATTGTGTCTCCCCATACCCTTGGCAGGAGCCGATTACCTTTGTTTAGTATTTGTAATACAGTAGCACCAAGAGGCCCACTATGAATCCCTCATAAAAGCAGGCATTGTGTACACACTCTTCCTGAGGAGTTTAGCCTGGAAGCGTAGGAGACAATTAGTGAATAAAGCAAGGGGCAGCGCAACGCGACGGCGAGCGTATCGGGGTGCGTGTTCCTGCAGTCCAGTCCGATAGATGCTGCTGCCTCCCAGTACGGATGGTATTTAAGGAGGAACTTGCAGGGGATCAGTGTTAGTGTCTTTGCTGTTCCTTTTTCCTTTTTAATCTGGGAAGTTCCCTTCTTACATTAATATTTATAAAGTGATTAAGTACTAGCACTGCCATTACACAGGCATGGCCACCGAGCCAGGTATCAGGGTGTCAGTGTCCGACACTTAACTTTTACACATGTACATGCAAAGCTGTGACACTGCTGTCAGGCACAAGCTTCACTGCAAACCCTCTTTTAGGAATTTCTATTCCGAGGAGAATTAACGAACTTCAGTTTTGCATGCAGTTGTGCTACATGCTCTTATATCCCCCTATCCTGCCAACATGCAGACACGATTCTGATTTCCACTCTGTGCAATAAACCTCAGTCTTTTCTCCATCCAGTTGGTACCCATCTCTCTCTCCATCTATCTTTGCCTGCTGGCCTGGCACCGGGATTAGGCGGTTGGCAGGTATGTGCTGAGGAGTTACCTGATGGTTAGACAACTATGGAATTTTACTTGCCTTTCCCTTGGTCTGGGTGTTCTCTCCCCTCTGCCAACTCATCCATTTGCATAAAAAAACAAGGGATTAATCATCACTGTGATGAATTAATCAACAAATTAATTAAGAAATTTCACCAGCTCTGCCAAAAATGGTCTGTGGGTTCTGAAACTGTCAATAAGGGAGAGTTCAAAACAGTGTGGTTTCATGAGCCCCCTTCCTCAAGTGGAGTTGTGTTCCCAAAATCTGAGTTCTTTCTACTGTACAACAGAGTGACTGCATCCTCAAGTGTTAGGGCATTTGCAAAGCTTAGTAATACTGAGGCATTTTGAGAGAGGAAAATGTAATAATAATACCTGATCACATGTAAGATAAGCATTTTTAAGACTAGAAAAAGTGCACCTGTAGTTTCCTAAGTAACAACCTATAAAAGTATGTAATTTTACAAATACACATAGAATTATATAACTATATGTTTAAGTGTGCCAATTTGTGGAAACAAGTGGGTAACAGTAAGGAAAAATGTAATTCTAAACTGACTGACTTTTTAGCGAAGCATCCCACCCACATCCTCTGACGTGGTGTCCCTCAGCCTCTTTAAATACCTGAGGAGGAGCAGCATTGTTAAACCCATCATTTCCATCTTCTGTTCTGTGTTGTACGACTGCTTTCTACGTGCTGCTTTTTTATAGGGAATAGCTAACGGTTCTGTAAGTAATCCCGCTTTCCATTGTCCCCAGCATTATCCTGTGTTGCCTTTCTTTTAGCTCTGTTCTGAAAATTAATAAGTTACATGCAATTATCTTGGATGGTTTCACACACTTTTAGGGTGACCAGGTAACAAATGATGCTCGAATCTCCTGAAGACAATTTTAACTTCATATAAATATTGTAAATATGGTGGAATAAAGTTCAGGGTACACATAAGCTTAGGGTGTGAGAGTCCAGGATGGCCACATTTTTATTTAATGCAGGCGTTTTTCTGCAAGCTTGAAAAAAATCTCAGCAAACACTTTTTCCTTATAATTTGAAACCATATTTGGTTGTTTTGTAGGTGTTTAAATGTTATCGAGAATAGCAGTAAATAGAATGAGGAGGAGGGAGGGGGTATCTATTTGTAAGATGAGAAAAGGAACCACTGCCTATTGTTTGACCTGAACAGCTCCCTGATTGACTGGGAGAAGGAATATCTCCATGGGAACAGATGAATGTCTGGTTTTCATGTGGTGAAATCCCCAATCGAGCTCACAGTGCCTTCACTAACATGGCACTCTAAATTGGTTGTTTGCATGCTGTTTCTTACCTTTCCCTAGACTAAAGAAGAATACTTCTTCCAAAGTTACTATCCCCCAAAGTATAATAATGAAATAAACCAGCAGGCCCTAAATTAATGTTTGGGTTTTGAGGGGGTTTTAAAAATTTATTTAGTTTTTCGAGTAAAGCGGGCAAAATAATTAAATGAGATTAAGCATTTAGTACGGAACAGTCTTTTCAACATGATTCTTTTTGGAGATTTGAGTGATACAGGAGGTATTAACATGCCTCCTCATAACAGAAGAATGCTGTTAGTTTGGTGGAATTTGGAGAACTCCTGAATCTATTGTGTCTACAGGTTTGCTACAGCCATTTACAATGCTCTGTTTTCCCTCCTAACAGAAGGGAAATGTCAGTTGACTTCCAATACTGCTGAATCTTAAAAAAAAAAAAAAAAAAAAGATAAGAGGTAACAAAAGAACGGCAGTTAATGTAACAATAATTAAAAAAAAAAACCAAAAAAAACACGCAATCCAGGTTGGACGAAGGAGTGATTCCTAAATCTTAAAGCCCCAGTGGTCTTATCTGGACCAGCTGCTTATAATGTCTGTGAGGAATGTGGCACATCAAGTGTGTGAACACTGCAGCTATTGTATCCTAACAGGCTGATTGAACCCTGGATAATTGGCATGTAACCTTCTCTATTAATAGTGCAGACAGATATGTGAATTAGCTGAATGCCTCAGACATATGCCATGCATTAACCAAAAGGGCTTACAATTCTCATAACAACTTGGCTAACTATTACACCAGTAATTATTCTTTAGAACTTGATAATATTAGAGAAAAATCAATAAATAATTTGTAGTTTCAGGAGAGATTATGAATAATCAGTTGCACTGTAACATAATCGCCGAAGGTTGGATTGTAAGGAAGATTCGGGACAGATAGTGTGGCACTTTGATGTTTTTAAAGGGGTCAGAGTCTGATTTTCTATTTAGCTCTTGTAACTTGAAGGAATCGATGGGCATGTGAAGCATTTAGAATAATTTCAGGATTGATATTTGTTCTGTTGTACAGGAGATGTACAGTCGTGGCCATTGTCTTTGGAAAGACAATAGATTATTTTCCTCTGTGGAATAGGATGTAGAGGGGTAAGTTGGACTTTGGATTGGTTGTGGGTTTTTTGGTTGGTTGGTTTTTTTTTTTCATTTTTTGCTTTACATTGTCTTACTGTTCTGAACTTCCCATCCTTCCATTTCGGTTGCTCATGTCAGATGAAATGGGAAAAAAAGACCATTTACTTTTTAATTAGGCTATTCTTCTGCTAAAGTGATAGAGTGTATGATCCAAGTCTGAGTGATGTTGAAAGTATGCGGCATTACAACACTTTAAAAGCAGAGAAATATCAACTGCTGGTAGAGAATATTTAAATATGGGAGCTCCTAGAGCTGCATAACCTGTCTGGGAGCGTGTGTTTGGTGTAACAAGCTGCAGCAAACAGAATAATCCGACAGGGCTATGGGGCTTTTTGTTATTTGAGAACCTTTAGCAAAAGACTTTTCCTTACAAAAACTTCTTACAAATTAGCAGGAAATAATTGGATATTTTAGGATAGAAATTCAACTTTAGATGTTCCAACATTTATGACGATTGTGTGCTGTTTTGCCTAAATAAACAGAGATACATGCAGTCTCTTTTGCAAATGCTTCAGTCATTTAAATGCTATTCTTAGTAATTGCCATGTCAAGTTGGAATCAAATAAACACAGACATAAAAAGTATTTTAAACAGCTACAAATACTACACAAATAGAGGCTCTTTCTTATCTGAGGTAATTTTATTTACATTTGCCATATCCCACAGAGGCTGAGTTGAAACAAGGTGTTCAGAAGATGTTATAGTATTAGGACCAGAACTCAAAGAGCTCCCCAATAAAAAGCAAGCGCCTAATCTCATATTACTCCTTGGCATTAATCTGCCTTCATGCAGAAGCTAAAACTTCTTTCTTGCCCTTGTCTGATTATCTCCTGCACGTGAACTTCCCATCATCAGCTTACAAAGACCATAACACTTTCTTCCACCTGCTGCACCTTGTTCTCTAATTACCTGGCTTCTCTCTTAGGATCCTACCAGTATCTCTTCTTTCTGGGCTTTTCAGTCACAATATAGCAATTAGACCAAGACTCAGGTCTTTCAGGTTTAAGATGAACTTCTTTCTTTCAGGCCCCCTGCTAGGAAACCCCTGCATAACCTCAGCTACTGGAGCATTAGCGAAAGCCCCTAGCTCACCAATGCCCCAACAACTGATTTGCACCAAGGAGTTGCAAATGGTTGTAATATGCATCGTGTCTAGACAAACTGAAAATCCAGTTGTTGATCTGAACTGTGGTGGTTTGGTCTTGCTCATGCTAGCTCAATTTATGAGGAAACTGAGGTAACATAAACACTGTAAAACTATCCTGGCAGTAGTGTTATCAAAAGCTGAGGAACCAGCATGGGAAAGGGCTGAAATACGCTCTTCTGTGCGCAGGAACTTCACTGCTTGACTTTCTCGTTTCCCGTCTTCCCAGTGGAAAGGTAAAGAAAGAGAAAGCTCTAGCAGGCAATGGTGTGGCCATCCAGTCACCAGAACTCGCCCTGACCCAGCCGCCCCAGAGCTCATCTGCTAGTTTTGGGAGGCATCAGATTTGAGTTGATCTTTGCCCCCGCTCTGATGGCCGCAGCGCTGTTGCCTGCCCACTGTGCAGAGGCTTGGCTTCACGGGCCATCCGTAGCTGGTTTGCAGTGGGCTAATTTCCTATCAGCAGTGGGACGTCAGCAAATCAGCATGGTGGAAGTCCTGCTGCCTTTGCAGTTTCCCTTTGGAGCTCTCGGGACACAAAGCGAAAGAAGCAGCCCAAATTACTGCACCCCTTACTCTTGAAAACGGGGGTCATGCCTGGTTCCTGAAGGTGACTTTACAGGGTTTGAATCTCTGCCAAACATGGTAGTTGTAGCCCTAATGTATAATTCCTATTGAATGCGTTGCCATCTAGTTCAAAAGGCATTTTATTCTGATTTGTTGGAAAGTCAGAACAATTTGGTACGGTCCCTCACTAGCTCTTGTGACCATAGCAATAATTTATATAGAGATTTTTTTTTCTCTATATCCTGGCAGATTTTGGGGAAGTGCATATGTAAGAAGACTTTAAATTGCGTTTCCTTGAACTCGAATAGGTATTCTTTTTTGTTTGATACCTATTTATATTTTCATATGGCTAAACTGTCATCTATAAAATGTATCTAAACTAGTTTTGTGAGAAACATATTAAAATGTACATTCATTTCTGTCTTGTCTACATTAAGCACATTTTAACTGTCTCTATGTACACAAAATATATATATCTATATAAGCCTGGATTTATGTCTTTCCCTGCAAAGATGCAGAAAGACATATACACTGCTTCAGAAGTTCTCTGGCTGTATCTATTTGTCAGGTTTCATATTTTCCTTGGTGGCAGGCGTGCCACAGTCAGCAGTGAGGAAAAGACTAGTAAAAACTGGCAGATAGATGACCTTAACTGGGATCAATACAAAAAGCTTCAGGAGCTTATGAAATAAAATACTTTGAAGTAAAATGCAAAATTGGATTTCACAAGCCATCATTACTGTTTGTCACTTTGGGGAGGGGAGCGACAGACCTCTGTGCTGTATTTAAAGCGTTCACATAGGAACAGGACTTGAATGAGCCGAGTTCAGAGGAAGCTTTAAAGATCACACTGCCCGTGAGCAAATTACTTCAAAGTCTCCTTGCTTAAGGGAAAAAAAAAAAAAAGTCTAAGAAATAAGCTGGTTGATTGTGTGTGTCACCGATGATGGCCGGTGTCAGAAGTATACAATGAACTAAGAATTCACCTATTTTATAGCTCCAGCTTCCCCAGGACTTAGGGCTGTAATTCATAGCTGCGCATGGGTTTAAGCTGGACAGCCGAGGCACTTGCACCTACCTGTGGGCATCCAGCTCCCCTTCGGGTGCTCATGGCCCTGCACGAGGGAGAACTACGTGAGCATGCCCTGTGCTGCTTCCTTAACCCCTGAGGGACGTGGGTGGGAAACTACCCAAGGGGGTCAGGTTTCTCTAGCTGACAACTTGCATTAGAACTCAGTATCGTAAAAGATGTGTCTGTACCTTCTTTTAATCTTACCAACACTGATTACTTCCAAATCAAGCTCAATTTTGGCTGCTCCATTGTTGCTCTTCTGAGACACAGATTTATTTGGGTTATTTTCACTTGATTATTAAATCAAAGTGTATATTGTTGTTCAGGGTTTTGAATGACTGAGAAGTAAAGGCTTCTCATCTCAGAAGTCAATGCTTACAAGACGAAGGAAGGTTTGGTTTTTTCACCTGTGCTTAGCATCTGGGAGGGCTGGGTTTGCCCGCCTGGGTCAACCTGATGGGACTCAACAGCGTGAAATTGCTGGGACTTTCTCGGCTGATGGTGAGGAAGTGTTTGAGCAAGGGTCTTGTGAAGCACAGACCCTCTCAATCAAAAGTTTTTGGCATTTATCTGGCAAAGTAGGAAAATATGTTTCTGTTTTGGTCCTTAATGCCCACCCACCATCACATTTTTCTTTCCTGCTCCTGAGAAGGATTAGGTGAGGGCAATAGGAATCTGTCTTTGATTCAGAGTCCTTAGGCCTAGTTTTCTCTCTCTTTAAATTACTGAGCAATGATTTTCAGCTTTTCTTAATCCTGGGAACACCTAACCTTGGGGGGAAAGGAGTCCAAACCTGGTGAAGGTTAAAATAAACTTTGGATATATCTCCTTCTTTAAAATTCTAAAAAATTTTTAACTTTGTTTTGCACTCATGGGGAAGGTTTGCTTTGTTTCATTTGGCAACAGCTTTGTGAACTGCCACCTTCTTGACATTTAGAAGAACAGAAATAGTGTGTGGCCCTGTGGCTTGAGAAAAATGGAACTGATGCTACTGAAAGTGCCTGTTTGGTGCAGATGGTTCATCCCAGGTGGAAAGAGTTATTAATGCAGATTTGGCTTCTGCATTTAATCCAGATGGCAATAGTTAATAGTGGCCACTGCAATTAACCACAATACAGAGGAAATAATTCAATTTGATGTACACATAGAAAAAAGCACAAGCATGCACAAGCTGTGGATTCGTCTCAATTCAGCTAAAAAGATGGGGATACACTGGAGACAAAATACTTGCACTGCATGTGGGAACTTTGTGAACTCACCGAAGAGCAGGCTAAAACGTCTGACCCAGACGACGTTTGGTGAACTTGCACTGTTTAATGGGAAGGTACAGCCTGCAGAAAAACCATTAATTTTGTGGTGAAGGCTCCTTCTCAGGATGGGGGAGCAGCAAGTTTTGAGCCTCCAATTTGGATTTCTCTGGGTTGGAATATTGCTCAGAAACAGGCAGAGGGCCAGACCCACATATCATGTCAGTATTAGGACATATGTGTAGAGTGGTAGCATTCAGTTAGCTTAGTGGACAGGAGCTTTTTCATATCCCATTTCCTCCTAAAAATGAGGAACCACAACAATGAGGGATAATGAAGACCCTGTCTTTGTAATTCAGCATCAAAATCAGAAGGCAGACCAGGAATTCTCACTATTAGCTTCTTAGAGTAGAAATCCCAGTGTTTATGGAGATTAAGAAAGGTATTGATTTGTCACAGGCCATAAGGTTTCCTGTGTGCCTGACTTTTTCTTTAATTCCCCTGGGTTTGATAACATTGACTTAATCTATTTAAGGACCTATGATGAAGGACAAAATATCACCATCTGCTAATGCAAACATTTATAACTTACAAAAAGCCCAACAACTTAAGATAGGGTAGAGAATAAAATCTTCTTGTACCTGTTTAACATGGAGAAAGAAAAAGAAATCCCGAGTTCTTTCAAAGCATACACAGGATTAGCTGAGGAAGAAGATCAATGGATAGAGAGAATCTCCTTGATTACAAACAGATTTTGGTTTATGATTAAATGATACAACTTGGTAGGCAACAGGATGTAGTGTATTTAAAATGTGTTTTGGTTAAGATGCCTTTGTCAGTAAGTATTGCTGAAGCCTGTATTGCACAGACAGACACACAAGAGCTCTATTCACCTTTCCTTACAGACACAATGAGTCACCGAGCAGTTTGTGTCTTCCTCCACACAGACAGTGGATGTACGCGATGCAACATTTTGTAGAATGACAAAAAAGTGAATCATTAGACAGCTTGTTTTTATCAGAGATAAAATTCTGGATCCTTAGACTTCTTTGGTCTGGCGCATTTTGAAAATGGACTCCTTTGATGTATTTTGTGTAACAGCTGCCATGACAATTCCTGCAAATACCAATAAACAAGGTATTCTCTCAGACTCTGTTGGTACTAGCACGATGTCTAGGCAACAGCTAACAAATTTTTGCCGCGATCATCTAAGATTGTGCTCCTGCAGCTGAAATTAGTATACTGAAATATATGCATCTTTGACAGCTCTCCAGTGGCTTAAGCCCACCTTAACTGGTAGCCTGCCCTGACTCAAAGGGGACACACTAACCATGACATAGGTCCTTCCAGCTGCGGGGCAATGATGTCCCACTAAAGCCACCTGCTTCGAGCAGATGCTGCTGAGATACCTGCACCCTTTCTCCCCTTCCTTGCTGGGAGGGGGGAACATTGTACACCCGGCAGTAACGAACAGCTGGAGGCAGTAACTTCTCAACTGCCGCAGCTGTATCTGCCTTGAGCATCAGCCCACAGCCTGTGTCTATATTGCTGCTGGAGGCGGGATTGCAGGCTGTGTTGACATATCTAACCCTCACTTAAATTAGCTCATTCAGGTACTGATAACTGCAGAGCTCTGAAACATGGACTTCAGGCACTGGTACAGTCTGAGCTTGAAGCAGTGCTGCTATGGCTACTTGTTACCTGCCATCGATTTATTATTCTTTTGCATAGACTGCAATATGCAGTAAGCAAAGTGCAATTCAACATTACACTTAAGCCAGCCTAATGGCTAACTGGTATGAAAAAGAACAGTCTGTTAGACTGGCCTAACTGCTACATCAGACTGAGCGCTTGGCCATTTGGTTAAATGTCCCTGGTTTTGTAAACCCAGCACCATTTACACCTTTTGAAGCTCGCTTTCACACGTGTGCATGCACAGCTATGACTGTAATACTCCTGGAGCTCCTATTTATGGCCTTCAGGGTCCAGCCCATTTAGATCCTGTTCAGCAAGCTGGTTTATGTGCAGCCTGTGAGTAGCAGGTAGGAACTGTTCACTGATAACCATGATGAACATTGTACTCTTTGGTGTGAGTTAGTATGTGTGGAGGTTGAACCATGCCGAGTTCATTGGGCATGTTAGTGAAAGAGCCCAGTCCCTGCTAAACCTCTGACTTTGGAGGCTGTTGTTTTTAATAAAAGAAAATGGGGTTTGGTTTTCATGGGGTTGGTTTGATTTGTTTTGTCAAAAGAAGATGTATTGCCGCATATTCCTTGTAGGTAATGATTATTCCATTTTTTCAGCGTCTCAGTCTGCACAGGGCACAGCCTCAGTATCGCCGAGGCCAACGGGAGCTTTTCTTTTGATTTCAGTGAGTGTGGATCAGGCATAGGGAAAGCTGCACCTGAGATCCTGGGAAAGGGCACTGTATCCAAATGAGAGGTTTGTTAACGTAATGTAGACATAAAGCCCAGATTTAAGCAGTTCACTAGCAGAAGCCTGTGGTGTAACTGCAGGAATTCTTGATACCTTCACTTCCTGCGCCTCTTAAACACACAACGAAGCAGGAGGGAAATCGTTCATGATAATTAACTGCTTAAAATAAGAAGGAAGGAATCTAATATCATCAGGGTTCACAGTTATTGAATAGTGCATAGACCTCATGCTGATTCTCTGTAAAGAAATTAATTTCAGCTGCAGAAAATAGCCACCTTCTAATTCAGTATGGACTGGTCCTCCTTGTATAGACGGATGGTTAGCAATGTGGAGGGGTGTTCTCAGGGCATATTTTGATGATATGTTTGCTTCAGGGAAGAAATTTAAAGGGTAACGTGGATGATCTGGGTTACAACACAATCTTAGAGACATTTTAGTCTGTATAAATTAAGAGTGGTGAAGTCTGGCCATGGCAGGAAAGGGTGGAGGGGAGGGGGTGGAAAAGGGGTAGGGATATTTTGCCCATGCCACAGCTGAAGAAGACATACAGCATAACCCTCTGTATCAAATATACTGATATGAAAGTGTCATTTAACCTGGGCAAGTTGTTGTCTGGGTTTTGGGGTTTTTTTTTGTTTGTTTGGTTTGGGGTTTTGGTTTGGGTCTTTTTAATTTGGACAGAGGGAGAATTTTAATGTAACATGTTATCTCACATATGATAAAGATAAACAATATAGTGTGAGAACATGGCCAACCCTTCCCCTGCACTTTGGAGGAAAAATATTGGTAATTCAATATCTAGAAAGCTGAAGCTTTGGTCGTAGGTTGGTATGGGGAAAGAAGAACAGTGGGAGTGAGCACATGTGGGCATGCTTTCCTTGAGTACATCTTAAGGAAGGTCCTAGCAAGAGGAAAAACATTGAAATGGAATTCACAAAGTCAAACAATAAAGATACGTTTAAGATTCGGAACGGATTGTCAGCTGGTATTCAGTCCTCTGCGGGCTGTGAGAGAGCAGCGTTGCCAGATGAGTGTGTTCCTCACACAGTACATAAAGGGTGCTTTACCCAAATGTTTTTTTAATCAGTCCATTTTTAAACAATGTAAGCTGACAGCAGTCCTTTAATATGCATCGCCAAGGCTTTCCGAATTGTAAGTAGAAAGGACGAGGAGATTTTCCTGAATTTAGGAGCATGGTCTGGAATTTCATAGGTGGAGAGAAAAGGCTGCTTTGCTTTGAAGTTTTCTGCTTTATATGCTAAACAGTGCTGTTGACTGATTTACTGCAATTTCACATTCAGGGGGCGGGGAAAAAGGAAAGCAGTGACTTTTTGTTGAGTGTGATGAGGAATTATTGACAGATAGGGATACAAGTTCCACTTGCTTGCAAATTTGCTTTCAAACACAACAAGTTAACACAAGCAAGGGCTTGTAACAGTGCAATGCAACATTTAGTAAAGACCTGCCACATCTGGCAAACTTAAAACATTACCTGCTTTTCCACAGGGCTTAGGAAAGGCTGTGCTATTGAGGGAAATGCATCGTTTGCAGTTAGCATAAACATATTTTTTATGTTACTGGAAATGCTTAGTGTACCACACGCTTTCACTGGTATTAGAAAAGCTCTTTTATCCTATCTTTCCACTGAATGTTTAAGATTCCTGGAATATTTTGTTTCCACTAGAACATTTAACCAGCCTGATTATGCGTCAGTGGCAGGGACGCATCCGCAATAATAAATTCATATGCATGTGGTGAAATGAACTGTAGCATATGTGGAGTTCCAAGACCAAAAACCTTTGTGACAAAGAAATCCCTAAGAAGTGACCTACTAAATTGTGTTCTAAAGACTTTGGTTAGAAATTATATCTTCCCAGTGTTCCGGAATAAATGTCAGAGTGAATGTGAAAATACTAAAGCACTTTGTACAATCTCATGTCTCATGCACGTGCAATTTTAAACGTGGTAAAAAAAAAAAGCAATGATACGAAGCTATGAGCAAGAATTCAATAGAGGTTTTGTTTTAGTGTCTCAGAAAGCAAACTGTCTCCTCTAGGAGAACACTTCTTCCTCGATAGCATATCATTAGTTACTTCTTTACATGCTATGGAGAGATGTTTCTTTGAATCTTTATGTGTGGCAAGAGGCAGAAAATGGTGTGTGATAAAAGAGTCTGCTAAAAACAGCGTAAGCATCTGAATGCACAAACACAGTGCATACTTATATGCAAAATGTGTAACAAAGGGAAACATGCCTTATCACATCAAAATATTATGTTTTGTTAGTGTGTACTTATGTTCTGTAATGACATTTATATTGGGAAGGAAATGCCTCCTCCTTTGGCAGTAACCAATAGGACAAATTTCATTAACTTAATTCCCAACAGTGGCATTTGCTCATGTAGAGACCTGCTTAACTGAACCCCTCTGTGCCTTAGTTTCCTGTCTATCAATTGTAGGTGTTGAATTCTCAAGCATATTATTAAGTCATTTATATGTTTTTAAAAACACTTGGATATCTCATAAAAATGATTGCATAAAAGTGCATTCATATAGCACGCCTTAATAAAAACAGATCATGCCAGGCACAATTAAACTCTTTTTTATGTCCCACCATGCAAATCTTCCTGTGCAGCTTGAAGTTTAACTTTCAAAGCTCAGCTGAGTTTATTCAACTGATTACTATCTAATCCACCCACCCAGCATCCCACACACCCTCAAAAAATGTTAAAATCCTGCCCAGAGTGATATTTTTATTTTTAAACTTGAATGTCTAAGCATTCCTCACAGATGTGAGAAAACTTGAGCCTTAATCATTACAGTAAACCCATGCTATCAGTGGACAGAACACAGTCTTTAGCAAAAATCTAGGTTTTCATTAATAAATTGGCCGGTATCCTGCAGCCAGTACTGTAGAAAGCCACATCTGAATACCTGGCAGTCTTGCATCTGCAAACAGTATACGTCACCACGATGCATCGCTTGCTTATTACACTGGAAAACAGGAGTCACCGTCCTCTCTTCCTGCTCCAGCAGTTGCAACATACTGGATCATTTCCTAACTTTCCAAAATGAAAGCAAGTATTGCATCCAAACGAAAGCTCATTTGCACATATGCCTTTGCTTGGACAATTGTTTGTGGATTAAAATAATGGGCACAGCAGGAACTTGTGACCTGGCTGATGCTGAAGCATGGGGGTAGAGGTGCACTGGAGACAGAGGAGTTGGGGAGGAACTAGATGCATGTGCCAGTTCTTGCTCTGTACACCCAGGTGACTCTCCGGGCTCCTATTCTTCCCTTCACTGTCTTCATCAGCTTCTTAACTCCCAGGGGAAAAACTTTTGGCTCTTGTTTGACTCGCCCAAGTCCATGTCCAGTGCCCTTTGGGAGTTTGCTTGGTCGCTCAATGCTGAAAAGACGATTGCCAAAAGAGAAGAAAATTCTTTCTGCTTAAAGAGTCTGGTCTAGCCTGAGGAAACACCAGTCTCACCAAAAGGAAGACTTTCTTGGCAGTGGAGGAGAGGGCTGGTTTTGTTCCTGATGGAGGTCACACTAGAATCTGTTGGAGGTTTTGCTGTACACGCCTTCTTCCTGGTTTCTGCTGTGCTGTACAGTGCTCACATCAAGCTGTTTTGTAGGAAATAATTTTATTACATTGAACTGTTTAATCCCTGGGCTGGTGTAAACAAGTATAACTTGTTGGTACTCAGTGAAGCCATGAATATTTATGCCTGCAGAGTATCATCTCCATTATTTTTAATCTAACTACATTAATAATGTTAATTACATATTAATACTTGACACTATATATCGAGTCTGACCAATTCCTTTTGCAAAGTTATAGACTCAGCATCTGTCAAAGTAAGGGGCTGTACTGACATAAAGACTACTACTGCGTGATGTGTGAAGTTTTAGTTGTAGTTGTATCATTCTGGGGTACAATCAGAATGACCTTTATTGTGCACAGCACAGACCTGCATTCTACTGTCAACTCACAGTGGCTGATCAGGTCTAGCCATAAGGAAATGCACAACTTGGTCTGTCTTGAAAATCTTAGCACCTTGCAAGGTGATCACGGAGGGCTGGGGACGCAGTTCAGGGCTCCTGAGCACCCTTACATCGCTTGAGTTTTGTGGTTTGTGGGATGCAAAGACTCACGGGTTTTAGCAGGGAAGAGATTCCCAAGAAGATCAACCCAGAAAGAATTCTTTAGGGCAGCATTCAGTGGAAAATCCTACTCACAAAACCACAGCAAGGACTCCTTAGACAAAACACCTATTTTTATGCATAGATGCAGCTGTTAGGTGAGATTATCCATCTTTGGGTCCATAAAAGTCTGATCTATTTTGTATGAAAAAGGCTAATTTGCACAGGTTGGGAAGAAGGAAGCCTCTTCCAAATGATCAATACTTCGTTATTCGTAACAACATTGAGTAGGTTATCATTAGTCTTCAGACGCTGCACACATGGGCGTATCAAAAGAAGATTAATCACATCTGATTATAAACAATTTTAGGATCAGTTCCAATAAGCCCAATTACAGTGTTTCATAACTAATAAGACCTCTTTGAACTCAACGTACCCCTCTTAGGATGCACACTTGCATGGTGCTGAGCACCTCTGGTGAGATAGGGAACAGTCTCCGTTAAATCCTGAAGCCTGAGAAAATCAGGCCTCCCATGAGTTAATTATGGGGGATTAACAACCTATATGAAAAATAACAGATGTGGCTAAACAATAAATTTGCAAGCAGCAATACCACCAATCAATATAAACCTGTGTTTAGCAGGCGATTATGCACCAAACATGGCAGGAAGATTAAAAAAAGCAAAACTCTTTAGACTTAAAAACATATCTGAAATGCTGGAAGTATGCAAAACATCCAATTATGAAAACAGCATGCTAGCACTGCTGAGAGAACTTCCCATTCTTGTTGTTATACCAGGTGATTTCTAAAAGGTTTGCTTATTTTCATAGTTGCTTTTCACTCAAACTAGAACAAAATAGAACACAGGTAAAAGAGCTGCCTTAATTAGTTACGTTGTTGACAAAACATAATTTAAAGTCCATTTTACATCTGTATACTAGAGTGATTAATCTAAGGATGGGAAAAAATAAACACTACGATAAGTAGATATGATATCAGGAGCTGGCTGTGCTTGAAATTTCTCTTGATTATTGCTGCTAATGCTTGAGACAGACAGGAACTGCAAATAAATAAATATGTTCTGTTAATATTTGCTGAAATTTTTGAACACATTCCCTTTGGCTCTACTTGTATCCCGTCTCTCTTTTGCTTTCTGAGAACATATGTGTGATTGAGTTAGGGAACAAATGTTTGGAGAAAAAGTTCAAAGTTTCTGAAACTGGCACACATTAGTATTTGTGTCAGAGATCTGTGCACTTTAACCCCAACTCAGAAAAACCATTCCTGTTCAGCGTAGCACTAGCACATCAGGTAAAACCAAAGCCAAAGGGTATTGGGATGGGGACAGCACTTCTCTCATGGCCCTGAAACTTTTGTGCGTATTTGGGGTTTTAATCCTCCCCCCCCAAAGTCGCTGTGGATTTTAATGGACATTGGAGGAGGCTCCCAGTCAGCAAACAGGAAAGGTTTTATGTGACGTTGTTCCAGTGCTGCAGACTCAAGGATTCAAAATTTTTAAGTCAGATCCTGCAAAACTGTGGCAAAATTATATTGAAAAGGATAAATCTGGGATCTTTTCATTGTCTTTTTGTATCTTGAGCCTATGTTGTTCATATTTTCCAGCTGCCCTGTTACGAGGACTAGAGACTTGCTTTATATTACACAGGGAAACTGAAAGTCTCAGGTGATCACGTGGCTCCTGAAGCATGGGGCTTACCCGAGTCACTAACTGCCACATCGTTTTTAATAAAATGTTGGTGATTTAGCAACATAACTGCTAACTGTATTTCACATATCAAATGCTGCAGATTATGATCATTTGGCAAAAACCTTATTTTTTTGATGCGAGTTTTCCAAAACACTTTAATAAATCACATTCAAATAGCAAATCAAAACATTGCAGGAAAACATGACTCCAGATGGATATTTTGCCAAGGAACAAAGAGTTTAATATGAATTTATGTTTATACTAAAGGATATTCTCTACCCTGCAGCTGGGAGGTGTGATGTGAAAGTTCCTAAATAAGTTTCCATGGTGCTCCTACATGCAGACCTGTGAATTATATGAATTTTATGTCCCTTTATCTTTGCTATTTACTTGGGCCAGCTAACACATATATCCACTACAGTCTCTCCTCTGAGCTCAGTTCTGGTCTGTGCCAGCCCATAACACGCTCTCATTGTTGCAGCTTTGCTTTTAGAGTAGTAGCTATAATGACAGACAAAATTTGGCTTTGTACAGATTGTGTGACCATGAGAGCAATATCACCTCCCTTTATATAACTTTATCTGACATACAGCCATGAGTTGGGATTTTGTGTCTATTTTTACCCTCAGAACTCCTGATCTGAAGGATGGGAGAGTGCTTTTTCCAGAAGCCTGATGGAGAGATCAAGGGGGCGCAGAGCACCCACTTCACCCGCAGCCTGTATCATTGCCTTTAGGTGCCTTGAGCTTCAAGGGTGCTCACGGCACATACAGTCGCTCAAGTCCAGGCTGCCTGTAGTTTTCATCTGCTTCTGGTTTAGGGAATGACCATGGAAAGCATGGATGGCCTGTGTGGTAGAAACTGGATTAGGTGCAGCTCATTCACCCAAGAAACGGGAGCATCTTTGAGTCTGTGTTAAGTGCAGGTCCAGTGGGGAAAGCTAGGAACTTGGAATAGCCTTGAGCATATCCTTGCTGATTCGGAAGAACCAATTAAAAAATCCCTCCAGTTGAATAGCTGCATCTTACGTTGCATTCAGGTCATAAATTTCCTGATTAGGCTATTTGCTTGTTATAAACTGGACTCAGGTTTTAGGTATGTTCCAAGAGGTCAAAACTGTAATTCTGGCCTGTAGGAAGAATAAACTGTAATTGAAATGAACTCCGATTGAAATAATGAAAATTAAATAAACCGTGATTGAAAAACAATAGATCAGCCATTAAGCTACTCACCTATTTGTTAAATACATTAATGAAATGTTTTCCTTAGGAGCAGGAAAAAAACACCCCAAACAAAGAAACAAACGCCATACCACAGTTTCAGTGCATTTCAGAGCTATTATGGCCTTTGATTTATGACTTTTAGCAGGCTCTGAAACAATGGCAGAAGAAAAATTGGGAGGAACTTGGTGTTACAGCAGAAGAATACCACAGCATCCTGAAGTTTTATTTCAGATGATTCAGTCTTTTATTTTGTGGCTTTATGGCACCAATGGGTTGCATTATTTGCAATTTGCAGATTCACAAAACTGTAAAATATAGTGTGCTTATATATTGGAATTAAAAAACATTTTCACAAATAAATCTAAGCAGATTGGAAATAATACAAAAATCTGTTCACTTTACTAGAATAATTTGAAGAGAAACTGGGCTCAATTTCAATGTCAAAACACAATATAAAACTTATTTGGGTTTCTAGTGCTGCAAAGATGCAACCAGTTGTCATTTATTCACTGATCATTAAATGAGAGCAGTAAGATGAAATCAGCATTCCTTTCCTGTGGTCCCCCTTCTGTTTATTTTTCTTATCTTCTGTACAAGTGGATAAGGGAAAAAAATAGAGCCAGTACTTATTCAATTACAAGGTCCAAATGCTCTTGCTTGCCAGTGTTAAGCTGGATCTATTCTGCATGGAAAGAGACACTGAATGAGAGAAAATTACATTTTTCTTCATATGAATCATCCTTTCTAGTTCCAATAAAATTCCCATGGAAATCTCAGGGACATCCAGCAGATCCTGCACTATTTGTTAAAGGGAAACATTGTGTTTTCAGGTTTGCCTTGGGTTCCTATCACGCCATGCATGATCTTTAGCAGTACAGCTCCAATAAATACAGTTAATCTTGTGGTCCACTCTCTCAGGCATGGAAAAACAATCCAAAATGTTGCGTTTCTCAATGTAATGGTAGCTGGTTCCCTCCTGAAAGACTAGCAGGGACACTAGATGCAGAAGAAGTGTTTATCTGTAATAAATAAGTATTTATTACAGATAATGAAAGTATTGACTGCATAAATTGTGTTAGGTTCAAACATTACTTTCCAGGTTCCCGGAATCTTCCTATATCCTGAAGATCCTACTAATTTTCTTTTTTTTTAATTAGCAGATATATTGACGTTGATGGGATGGGGTCTGCCCCACAGGCAGCTCTCATACCCACACAAGCATCTCAGTTCCCCAGACTGATGTGCCTGTACTGCTAGGAGCTGCAGCGGGGAACTGCACCGGGGCGAAGGCGCTCGGCATCACCCGTGCGTTCCGCGTCTCCTTCCGACCGAGCTGTTGTAAGTCGAAGCAAGGCTGAGTTGTTACAAGCTTTTGCTGCTACAACTGCTGACTTTCCCTAAGACAGCTCCCACAGTCACTGACTCATCCGTGACATAACCGTGCTGACAGAGGACAGCAAGATGGGTGCAGTTTCTTCTAGTCAACTACCTCTGTGCCTGAATATGGCTTGCGTTTCCTTCCCAGTAAGGTTTAGCAAGAAAAACAGAATATTTCACTGTTAGCCCTTGCCCGAGGAGGGCTGGGGCTCCTGCCATAAAGTTTGTTGGCTGGGTCAAAGATTTTGTATGATTTTCATATAGTAGGGAGAAAAAAAAAGGGGGGGGGGGAAAGAAGCATTTCCAGAGATTTTCTGACTAATTTTGTGTCCGTAATAGGGTGGTAATAAAGATGCTATTGAACTCTGAGCCACATGGAGAGTAATACCAGTCACCAAGCAACTAAGTTAGGAAAAAGGATGAATGTTAGTAGGGAAACAAGGATATTAGTAAAGCCAAACAAAGCAAAAGCATCAAAAATCAGGATGCTAACGAGTTCTGGTTGTTCCAAAAAAAAATCTCACTTCAAAACAACTTCCAAAACAAACAACACTTTTCACTTAAAAATCCAAAACAACACATCAGCATTCTAGTAATTCCTGCCATCGAACATTTGACTCCTAAACAGCACATACTTTAGGAGGAAATATTTGAGCTATATAAATAAAAGGCATCCAAGAATCTTTGTTTTCCTCTGAAATGCAAGGCCAATAACTTATCTCTTATTAACAAGTTCATCTTTTGTTTCCCCAAGGTGCTTTTTTTTTGTGTGTGTGTGTGCGCTCTCTTGGCAAAATTGTTTGGAACAAAAAGAAAGCAGCTTCCCCTCCCGTTGTTCTGCTGCCTTTGCAAGCGTCTATTTTCATGGAGACAAAGCTGCGTTTCCTCTGTGGCGGCGTTGTGTTGTGTGAAATGTCCCAACATTCCTATGAATGGAGGCTTCTAAAGACAGGCTGTTCTGTTTTGAACTTGTTATGACAAAAATAGCCAAAAAAAAAAAAAAAAAGGCAGCTTGTCAAATTAGGAATTACATGAGGTCAGCAAATTTGGGAACAGCCGCAACTGGAGGGGAGAGAGAGAGAGAGAGAGACCTAATTACGACTTGGGGGGAGGGAAAAAGGGTGGACCCTTCTCAAGCAAACCCAGAACCACCTTTGATCTCTGAGCACGGTGGGGCACTCGGGACGGGTCTCCCACTAATTTTGGTGGCAAACGATCTTGCCTTAATATACCTAAAAATAGCATTAATGCTGGCCAACATTCCGGCTCGCCCTCTGCACACCATACAATTATTTCTGCCAGACGCATAAACTGTTTGAATTGTGAGGTTTAGCAGTGCCCTAAAATCCTGTGCCCTCTTCTGACTTGCTCGGGTTTTTATATAGTACCTGTCACTATGACATCAAAAGCCAACTTCTGTAAAAGCCTGGCTCTGAGAAACCTCTGGGAAGGGAACGCAGCCCATTTTGGAGAAGTTTGGCATCACAGCACAATAATTTACCCCTTGGACCTTTGTCCAGTCTCGGACGTCATCAGGCACAGGGGTTTCTTTCAATTTGGTACAGGAATAAGGAACAAACTAAAATTCACAGCCAGACCCAAGTAGTAAGTCGAGAAGTGGCTTTGATTTATGCCAAAGTTTAATATTATTTATATATATAATTCTAGAAAGCAGTAGATAGTCCAGCGTAGTCTAGGAGACTGCAGATATAGCAGTAAGCCAAAACTCCCGTCTTCTGATCGTAACACAGTGGCTCAGTTTGCTTATCTTGTAGAACGCAGACAATAATCGTGCTGACCGGCAGCGGCAGAGGCAGGCGTCAGCAGGCGTCCGGCTCAGCCCTGGCAGAGGCCGGGGGAAGCTGCCGGGAGATGTTCTCCCTCCACCTGTCATTTTTGCAATGCTTGATGAATTGCTGGCTTACATTTTTTTCAAGCTCCATCTATCAATCCCATGATTAAGTGTAAAATTTTACATCCCTAATCAAGGCAGGTTATCCGCGTTTGTGACTTCAGAGGGAAGTTAAGACTGAGATTTGTATGCAGCCAAACAGCTTAAAAACAAATTAATAATTGCTGTATTTTCTAAGAACCTTATGATTCCTAAGCCAGCTGGGGGTGAGGGTAAAGGATGTCCTGATTTCTGAACACTTGGGAATGGCATTCCCGGTTGTTTAGACTAATACAGATAGAGCACATTAAAACATAAGGCAGGAGGTTGTTTCGCCCTCTGCCTGGCTCCCAGAGGGTGCCGCGCAGAAGAGTGCTCCTCTTGCTGCTCTCCCTCGGTCATATGCAGATGCAGAATCCAAATCACCATCTAGACATTAACCAACTATTTATTCAAACCAAACTCAACCAACTAATTGTTCCCAAGCTTTTCCCTTCACTATTCATTATTTGTTATGTACAATCGGTCCCCTAGGACCTAGGTCATATGACATGCCTCTTTTTTTTGGGGCCTGTTTGGATAATTAGAGTGTGAAAGTATGATAAATAGTAAATACCAAATTTACTTGGCAGCAGTCGGTTACAGACACAACCACCCTCTCTCCCCATCCCCTAATATCTCCGCTAATAAAAACTCATTCATGGCAGTGCTCACAAATAGCAAACGAAATGGGGCAGAACGCTGAATGTAAAAAGCAAACATTCTTTGCAGATGTTTGCAAATCCTACCTTGTAGACTGCGTTAATTCTGTTTGCCATGTGCAATACCCGGGGATGTGAAGGTGACAGATGTCTCACCGGTGTTTGCAGCAGGACCTAAGTGAACTACAATGAATGTGGTATCTTTGAAGTATTTTGTCTAGAAGTGAGTAGCATATTTTCACACACATTTTCAGTCTTGTAGTTAAAATATATTCCAACCTCACGTTGTCTCTGACTAGGGAGTTAAAAGTCCAACATTCTGATTTGTTAATTTTTAACTGGGGTATGTAAAAATGTTCTGATTTTTTAAATGAAGATGTAAAATTAGCAAACCTTTCCCACGTACACTTTTCTACACTTGAATGCAAAACACACAGTTAAGCACCACTTGAACAATACAGTAATAATTAAACTAGATAACCTATCTGGATTTAATCCAGCCTGAACAAAGACAGCAGTTCCAGTTGAAACTGAAAGCCAGTATTTAATATATGAACTGGTAAGGACTGCATTCGCTGTAACTTTAACAGAAACACAAAAGTTTAACAATTGTGTGGGGTTTGTTTGTGAATTTTAACCTTGTATTTATTGCAAACAGAAAGGAAAACGTTTTCAAATAGGAGATGAAGAAGTTTACAAATTAAATTACAATAGTGTGTCTAATGTGGGAAGAAGGAAGTTCTGCCTCAGATACATATGTTTTATGCAACAGAGCTGTTTACTTTATTTGCAAACCCTTCAAAATACTGTCCAAAGTTCACTCTTTGTTCAAGGTAAGAATGTAACTGCACTGTCTGAAATGCAATAGAAGTAATAAAGTTAGGATTCGCTAGAGAAAAACAATTTGGAATTAAGAAAAAGCCATTCAAACAATCTTAATGCCTCTCCTCCCTCCCCTCCTTCTTAATGACTCTCCCTCGTCCCCTTAAGAAATCTTTGAAGTAAGCCAAAAAGCACGAGCAAGTCTGTTTAAAGGTCATGTGTATCTCTGCTCCGTTTCCCCTTGGTGCAATATGCCTTTGATAATCCCAGGAGTACACACTGTTGTTTTACATTTTCATCCAAGTTTCATTTTTGGGAAGACACAGCAATGTCCAAGCTTTATATACAACCTTTGATATGTGTTTACTACTGTTAATTACACTCTTGTTCAGCCTTTCAGAAGCAGTGGAAGTTCAATGGAGATTTATTTGCAAGCAGAGAGCGTACTTAAGGAGAAATAAAATTAGGGAAATATATGCACTCCTTCTGCAAAGATAAATGATTTAGTAATGAATAGATTCTTCAGGCCATAAAAAATCCATTTATTTTCTTTTGAATTTCAACTAAAGGTCTTGCACTTTCCCACTCAGTTATAATCAGTTAAAATCAGAATACAGAGAAACCAGTGTACAGGCAGACCAGACAACAACTGCAGCGTATAAGAAGAGAAGTTAAATTAACAGATACCTTAAAAGAGGCAGCATTTCCATAGAGAGGTACTCGTTTATTATCATTCAATGTGGAATGAAGATGTGATCTAAAACACACACTGCTTTTACAAATTATCTGCCTCATAACAACATGCTGCCAGATTTTAGTCAACTCATTAAAATGAAGGATCCACTTGACCTCCTTGGTAATTGTGGAAATGAACCAGAAATATGATTAGTCCAATAACTTCAAGGGTTGCTCCACATTAAGCTTGCCTTATCAAGGAATCTGATCTTGCAGCAGAGTGAATGTGCTGAGTGCTGGCTTCTGCTTCCCTCCTGCTTTCCTGTGGTTTATCTGCACGGGAAGAAGAAAGCTGGCACACACCTGCGGAGCACCACAGGCTCCCCTCGTTCTGTGCCATGCTCCATCCCTCATTTTCGGAGGGGATGGACACACCAGAGGGGTAGACATGGGAGCGTGTCCAAGTTGGAGCCGCACAACAGTGATTTCTGGCCCCAGGACCAGTGACTTGCTGATGGGCACGTGGCTCGCTCGAAGGCAGAGTCCTTGGGGAAGGTCTGCTGGGACAGGTCTGTGGTCCAAACGCTAAACTCAGCCTGGGCAAGCAAAATGGCCTTGTGAGGACTGAAACAGTATTGACTCAGTGGCTGGACTGAAAGTATGCTAAGGAGTGATCAGCTACCACTGAAGCACCATTTCCCCTTCCCCCTTTCATTTCTGTGGTTCCCAGCGTCTGGCTGGCTGAGATATCTATTTTTTGTCTTTTTAAATATGAACTAGAGGCAGGTCCAGTATTACTACCTTTGAGCCCACGGGCTTTTACAACTGCCGGGGTCTCAGGAGGAGGTCAATAGCCAGAGCTATTTGCATGATTAAGGGCTCACTGAAAAAAGGGAGAGAGACTGGAGAGGAGAACTGGCTGTTTAATTTTAGCATTACCTGTAGCCATCATATTTCAGCATTAATGTGGGTAAATGTGTCAGGAGTGGGGTGAATGTGTTGAAATTAGCCGTATGATTACAGAAGAGTGAGATGGGAGCCAGTCCTGCAACAGCTCCATTCCCAACACCGCTGCTGATACGAAGAGATAAAATACACTTGTCTCCAGGTCCAGTCAGACCTTACCACCTCCCATCTACTCTGATTCCTAAATTTACGATACTATATTCATTAGAAAATATGGTTTTCCTTAAAACCGCCTTCTGAACACCAGGGTGTCTCAGGAATTAACAGGCGCTGAGATTTCTGCGTGGCTGTGGCCATGCACAGGACTGGGAGCCACGGCTGGATCTGCCAGTCCAGGTTTAGTCCTCCTCGCTCATCCTGAGGCTCTGAGCGTACAGTGAAGTCAAGTGAAGGGAATCTCTGTTGTAAATGCCAGATTGACAATTCCAATGTTCTTTAATGAACACAGTTTGGGCAAAAAGAACTTGGCTTTGATTTTCAAAGTTATGAACAGTGGTATGATGCTTTGAAAACATACAGGTTTTAGCTTTTTTGTCTGTGCAGATTAATTACTGGAAAAGTCTGTATCCCAATCAACCACCCTGCAACACTGAAATATCGGGATCCCATTTCTCTAATGATAATCCATATAGTTTAGAGATTAGAATAGAAACAGAAATAGAGGAGAACAGAAATGAGTCTGAAGAGAAGCTGAGCAAAAACATTAGTCCTGATTTTATCCCGTTACTGTTTTCTCTTTCCTCATCCTGCTCATCAGAGCTGCAAGTGACCTCATCCCCAGACAGACTGGGCACACATCTGGAAGTGTGCGCTGCAGGAGGATTCCTGCTTGTTTATTACAGCTGTGCTTGAAAAAACACGTTCAGACCAAAAGGATCTCAGGGCTTGGGCCATACTTATTATCTATTATTTGATCCACGGAATTTCTGCATATCCTGAAGCCGAGGCATTTTAATCTAACAGTTTACACGTCTAAAGACGAGAGCTTTTGGTTACACACTGTAACTGCTCAGTAGATGACTATAAATCTAAGCAAATTGCTAAAGACTGAAACTCCAGAAGGCAGGAGGAATAATGCAAACAGAAGGTCCTGTTCTGACTCAGTCACTTACCAACTTGTGTTACATTTTTATTGCAGGTCAAAAGTCGACAGAGTATGCAAATTAAGAAAAAAAAAGGTTCTTGTTTTGGAAAAATACACCATTTTAGTATTTATAATTACACACTAAGGGGCTTTTATGCTCAGCCTCATTTATCTTGGATTTTTGCATAATTTGAACTAAAAGTGGCAATATATGTAGAGCTCATTTATTCAAATTATACAGGGTTAGTGTTTTCCCTCTCTTGAACATGGTGTGCATTTTGGGATAAGTGCCAGCTTCAAGGAGGGAGGAGGAGTATAAGAAGAAGAGGCTGGAAAAAGACTAGAGATACTTGTTCCGCTTATAAAATGGCTTCCAAACCCCCATGAAAAATTAGATGTGTAAGTTAAATCCTCTTCCCTCTGTAAGACAAATATATTCTCCGCAGATCTCAATAAATCCAACTGACATTTGCAGTATTACTCATGCCATCTAAGGTGTACGGAAAATTGCTGTTCTCACCTGTGTAATTTAATAGAAGGCAGCTTTTCTGTGTCCTCAGCCACCAAGTCTTCCCTTTTCACTTGCCATTCTTCAAAATGACATATGTCAAATATATTAGCCTAAGAATTGACTTACCTTGGCTATGTGCATGATGTTACAGATTTTACTGTAAGGATTACTCACTGGGCATCCTGTTGTAAATAATGTGAACAGATCTTATCATCCATTGCAATCCAGGCAAAACATGTTTACAGTGTGGTTATCCAGTAAATGAAGGGGTTTGTATTCAGTTTTGCACTATACTAATAAACACTTAACATGGTTCAAATTAAAGGTATGAAATTACTGCTGAACTAAAATCTCCCGTGCAGCAGAACTACGGTGCCGGACAGGACAGTGTCAGTCCTTAAAGGCAGGTGGTACAGGGCAGTCTTTAAGAGAGTTAATTATTCCCCATCCTAACGATCGTAGCTTGTATTGTTCTGTCCCCTCACGTTCAAAATGTGACCTTCCCTACCTCCCTGCGGGGGCTTTTGCACAAGTATGCCTACTGAGCAAACTGAAATGAAAACGTGTGTTTGCCATGAGCGCTCTGGCAGCTCCCAGCTACGCGGGAGACGGGTTCTTCACTCCCAGATGCAAACTGGGTGCAGAACATTTTAATATATTTGGGGGCCTTAATGATCTATATCTTAAAAATGAATTTTCCGTACTCTCTACTGGTGTAAATCAGCATTCACCCAATAAGTGCAGCATAGTTTTATGCCAACATAATGACCCTCTTTGAAACCCACAAAAAAGCACATCCCATCATCACATAAAAAGGGGACTTGTGCTTCTGTCGGCACGGCACAGGTTGCATAACTGGAGTCATTTTGGTGAGTCTAAATTTCCAAAATGTCCCTCTGTAAGTAGGGACAGACACAGCCCAGATGTGAGCTGGACATTTGAACGTCGTTCCTGCCTTCCTTGCCCCGGTTGCTGCGGCTCCTTGCCGTCCTGGCCCAGGCCAGCAGTGGCCGCGGCTCCCAAGGGGGCTACTCCGGCCAGGGTGCATCGGACCCCGACCCAGCTGTGGCTCAGCATGGAGACAGCTCTGTCCCGCCACCACCGCAGAAGGAGCCTCCAGGCTTCCCTGTGTCCCTGCGTCCCGCTCCTTTCGCAGGGACCTGGCCCTGTTCAGCCTTGCTCCCATTCCTGGGTCTGTGCTGGTGACTGAATTCTCCTTGAAATACGAAGTGTCACTGTCACTACTGTGGTTTTTATGCAAAACGGTAGTTTCCAAGCTTTCAGCCTGTGATTCCTGTTCCGGGCTGGTGTGCCCATTTCCTTCTGCACTTCCAGGTCGTGAAGACAGCTGAGTCACGAGCTCATCTTTGGGAACTGCCGATTTATTGTATCATCATAACTCCACTGCCAAGCTCCAGGGAAGTGCTGTGATTAGCATGATTTATTTTTCTTTTCTAATAATAATTTATTTGTTATGGAAAGAACTGAAGTCGATCTTCCATTCCTTAGGAAACAAAGATGTAGTGTTCCTTTTGTAGTGAGATGGCCTCAAGGAATAGGGGGAAAAATAAGAGGAAAAAAAAAAAGTAGACATCCACTTTTTTAAAGACAGCAAACACTAAGCTGTGCTGTACAGAAAACCTTTTAACAGCCCCTGCTACGCTTGTTCCATCTTCGTGATGGGCCATATTGTTGCCCCAAGGAAATCTCTAGAAAACTGCCATTAGAAAGTTGCTTTAGTGCTGCTGAAGGGCAAGTGCTGCATCTATGCGTGTTATGTTTTCAACCATTCTTTCTCCATGGCTTGAAAAAGAGCGTCACTGCTTCCACATGTAAAATATGAACTCCCAGTGATACTCTTCCCAAATGCTAATGCACAGCTGTGGAGTTTGGATATTCCAGAGCTGACTCATTCTGCAACACAGCAGATTCACAGAGATGAAGTGGAGGAGGGGCAGTGCAAAATAGCTCTTTCAGGAATTAAAAGAACTCCTAAACCCCAAAGTATTACTATTCCATTACAGTATTTCTTTCATTGAAAAGTTTGGGTTTTAATGACCTCTAATTGAATTTTTTTTTTTTGGCTTTGCTTTGTTTCAACATAAAATCTATGTCACTCTGGCGCAGCCTGCCAATCTTTTGTCTGATGTTACAAACAAATCCAGCCAAACATTAAGATTCATAAGGGGGATGGGGGGGGCAGGGGGGAGCACAGCTTCTTAAAGCCACATCAAGTATGTTAGAGACAAAACATTTAATTTAAATGGTAGAAACTAACACGAAACAGCTTCAAACCTAGTAAGCAGAGTTAGCTAAGTAGAAACACATGTTCTTTTGACATTTGTTTTCATGACAATTAGAAGCAACCAGTTTTCAGCTAACATTCTTGTTCATCCCTTTGAGGCTTCGGCTAATACATTAATGCTGAATTACTGCAGAACAGGTGCCGATTGGAACAGTATAGGTAATTACATGTAACTTCGTAGTATGTAAGGCAAATAAGCCAAGTCTGGTTCAGGCACGTACATGACCATATAGTCAATGAGTCAAGCAAATGAGGAACACAAAATGCTTTCATTTTTATGTTGCTTTGACCTCAGTGTATGTTTTGTTCTAATGTGTTTTGCATGCTCTGATCATCCTGATCACATGCATGTGTCTCATTCACTTGCAGAACATATAGTTTCTTCCCCCCAATTGAAGACAAAGCCCTGCGACAGATTGCAAAGACAAGAACAGGTTTTTAACTTGGTGTCATTAGCTGGTTGGGTTTGGTTGCAACAGTTTTAATGTCAGCCCAGAGCCACTGAGAGGATTAACTTGTCAATAGGCTTTTCCTACCTTTTTTTCTTTCTCTTAGCCAAGAAGCGAATCTTCATCTTACTGAAGTCAGTGGAAGGTTTAAGACTGATTTCAACAGGGACAAGGTTTCACATGCAGTCAGAGACACAGCTGAAGTTTTAAAAGGGCATATGGGTTTGACATACCCTGCTGACTGCAGGGAGGTGATGGGGGGACAGGTACCGTGCCCTCTCGGGTAGGTAGGCATGTAACTTCTGTTCTGACATGGCTGTAAAAGTCCAAAAGAATCAAAATTGCGTCAAAGCTGTTCAGCAACATGAGCTACCCTGAAATTTGTTGCTCTAGGAATGAAGGCCCACAGTTTGGCCAAGGCCAGGCCACTGTTCTTGCTTGGAGCTGGACAGAGGAGGCAAGGTGAGAGCTGTGAATGATTTGGCTTGCTATTCCTGGGGGTCTGAACCAGGCAGCAACGACACTGCCAGCAGAAACCTCAGCACATTCACAGCCCAGTCCCTCCTGGGGTGGAGCTGCATGGATGCGCCTTCCCTTTGGTCTGACACAGGTGCAATCCTACAGACTGTTTTCCCTGTTTGCATCTCATTCCTTCCTATCGCCCTTGGCAACTGTGTGCCTTATCGATGCGGATATCGGCCTAGATGGAGGGAACTGTTAAGGGCCTAACAGGTAAAGAAGAATTGGCAGGTTGGGTCTCAGAGTACATGGAACATAAATAGAAATTGTATTAGCACCTCTGAATCCAATTTTCAGAAGAGCTATAAGAACTAGAAGCAGACACTGCTGATGCTATCAAGGGATTTGTGCTGGTAAGTGAGATTTTCAAGAAATCCAAGTGAGCTGTTATTGTTAGCCAATTAATAATTATTTTCTTTGTTTGTTTAAACAGGTTTACCATGCTGCTGAAAGACAGGAGTGATTGTAAAGCTCTCGCTAATGAGTTAGGAAATGCAGAAACACCACACCCTGCACTTGATTTATTTCAGTCAAACAATGGATTTGTACGTGATGAAGAACGCAGATGGTGTCATATGACAAACCCTGTATGGATCTAGCCTGCATTAAGTGGATATGTATGTGATCTTAGCCTTCCTGAAAGGCCAACAAAAATCTTGGCTTACTACCCTGAAATCTTCAAAATACCATTTCAGCATCCATGGATGCTCTTGGCATACATGCATCTGTATATGCAGAGCTGGGTTTTCTCCCATATAGCATAAACCCATTATAGCAGGATGTCAGTCTTCCCACTACAGCCGTCTCTGCAGCAGGGCTCTCGCTAGCACAGCAGATGGCGTGGACCGCATCCCTCCTCAGTTCTCGCTGATGCCACGGCAACCCAGGTGGTGGGTGCTGGTGTCAGCCACCGCTGTGCCTCCACGCCAAAGGTGTGCATCGGCAGGGGTGCGCACGCCTTGTGCTGCTAGTACAGGTTTAACACAACTCGGTTCATGAATGAAGTGTAATGAAATAGGTAAACCCTTACCAGAAGTGCAGGACTGAAGCACAGTGTCATAAATTGATTTGATGTGAGTATGATTTCACAGGCAGCGAAGGTTCTCCTCTTCGGTCTGTATCAGGAGTCCAGCAATTGCTCTCCCACTGACATGATCGACTCTCACCCATTGTCAAAATAGTTTTGGTTTTACTATTCTTTCTTTGTTCTTGCCCCTCCACTATAATATATATACTTATATATTATATATATATTATTTATTCAAATAC
>NW_010237862.1:0-10482 GCF_000690775.1 Eurypyga helias
CTTGTGTGGAATATTGCTGAGCATTTCTAGAAACAAACTGCTGTTTTGGGGTGTTATTACCACTTTATCCAGAGCAAAGGGAGTTCAGAACTAAGTAGTGCTCCACCAGGGAGGAGTGATTTATTGGATGATGTCCCTGAGCTCCCAAACTTCTCCTTCCCAGCTCCAGTACCTTGCAGGAGAATGGAAGCACTTTGTGGGCTTCATCTTAATAGGAACTCCCCCACCCCAAAACAAGATCTTTATCCATAGATTTTAATTAATTGCAAAAGTTAAAAATAAATCGTGCTGGAATACCATTGATAATCCTCCTAGGCTGGCTTTCATTCATGTTAATGTGTAATACAGCCACAGTAAGATTTAATTTTAACCATAATTATAAAAGTTTGAAATTAAATCTTACTAGGGATGTGTTCTCCATTAATATGGACAAAAACTGATCTGGGAGGATTATTATGGGGGACACAAGAAAGATTTAATTTTTAACTTTTATAATTAATTCAAAAATGTGATAAAGGATTTTGTTTCAGGGGAGGGGGAGTGCTCTCCAGACCACTAAGACATCCCAGCAGTCTCTCAGAGCCATCTTAATTACAGCCACAAAGAATTATTTGTTAGAGAATAGTGGTCAGGAGCTCAAACTGCTGCTTTTATCCAGGAATACATGTGCAGGCAGTTTTGAGAACTTCATTGAAAGAAGCATTGCGATTCACAGTGAGGGAAGGAGCTCAGAGAGACACATATGTGCGTGTGTGTATGCATATACATATGTATGTACATGAACACTTAGAAGTAGAAACACATATATGAAACTATAGATATGTAAATATACATGCCTATTATGTATACATGTGTTTGCACACATATAAAACTTTTACCAAAAACGCATTTGTTCTTCTATACACTTCTAATACTTCATCCGCACACATCCACACACAGATGTACACAAACATGGTCAGTTCTTCTTCCCGTAAAAAGGAAGATACTGTAATAAGACAAAAGGAAGATGAATGGAAACCATTTCCTTCAATAAATGCAATTGTATTTGGCTACACAGAATCTCTGCATTTGTCATGCTGCACAGTAGGCAGAGGGCAGAAATCAAGTAAATTTACTGAAAATCTTCTATTGAGGATCAGGTTATGTTACAATTAAAGATGTACCAAAAAGATTAAAAGGAATGAAGAATTCATTTTGCAGGTATATATTTAGGAATCAGTTTCAGCTTTAATTTGCAAATCTTCTCTGAAATATTATGCCTTGATGATTTCATGTTTGCTGTACCTTAGTATCTTCCACATCAAATGCACACAATTTTCCAGTGCAAATTTTTTTGAGTCCACCTTGTGGTCACCTACTTTTCCTTTTGCTGCTTTTTTCTGTGTCTCCAATCTTGAAGTTTTAATATTCAGCCTGAAAACTTAAGGATTCTTTCTTTTTGCCAAGAAATATGATTGAGTTATGAGTCTTGGTGAGGATGCAGAGTTCACTGCCAGGTTTAAATCCTTATTCTGATAGTTCCTCATCTCATGGGGTTTGCTTTTAAATTTTTAAAAAAGATGGTAGCTCTTTGGACTTTATTGAGAAAGTACATATATACTATACTATGAATAATAATAAAATCTCTTATTAATACTGGTACTTTTGTTTCTAAGGGTTGGGTGTTTTTGCATTTTCTCATGAATTTCACCGTTCAGTAACAACATGAAAGAATAATGACAATTTTTTAAACTTTTATCTTAATAATAACTTAAAAAATCATCAGAAAAGCCATATTCCCAAAGAGTAAAAATCTGTGGATACTATGACCACTTTTGCAAAAATCTGCATTGTTGCAAATACATATGAAACACGTCGGATATTATTTCTCTTCATCTTCATGTTTGAAGAAAATATATCTGTATTTATAATGTCTCCCTTAAATAATTATAGGAGTAAAATCGGTACAATTCCATCTTCCATTCCTTAATTCAGTTAAATGTTTAATTTGGTTTGTGTTTTTCTTATATTGTTGATATAGGAACATCTGCTTTCATGTTTTATTCTCCTTTCTATGAGTAATCAGGTTTAGACCACACTGCAAAACACATTACTATGAAATTCTGTAGTTAGAGAAGGCAGATTCTTCCTGCATTAGCACGAATAACCCCTTCTTGCTGTACATTTACATTAGTAAGGTCACAAAGTGGCTCCAAGTAGCTAAACAGTGACGAGTGGAAGAGCATTTTCAGATGGAAAATTGGTGGGGTAATTCCCCACCTCATTGTTTCAGAGAAGAATGTTTCAACCGATAGTAATGTGCTAATACAAGTGACATCGTGATGTAGCTCTGCTACGTTCCCAATTTGGAAGTACTGTATGATGGAGTTTTATTGGTGATGTCCCCAGTGTAATACTGTAGATGCAAACATGCTCTTGGCATGCTGGTTTTTTCATGTATCTGTAGAAAACATACTGATGGATACAGCACAAAACAGCTAACAGATATTTAAAGATGAAATATTTGACACCTTTAATACTTACAGATACTTTTGTTTTAATCATGTGCAAAACAGCTGTTATTCTTTGCAAAACCTTTGAAATAATGATAGCAAAATCAAGCTATTGGGAAAATGTCTGTTTTCCCTTTTTCCTTCAGAGAAAGCATTTGGGTCCTAGTCAACAATGCAACACGCAGTAACCTCCTTTGCAAATTTATTTTTTGTTTTCATCGTATTGCTAATACTTTTTTTTTTTTTTTTTAATACAAGGAACTTTTTCTGTTTTGCTGCAGGCTATTTGAACGTTCAAACACAGTTTGACGTAGATGGGGAAAGCCATGGAGTGTGTCTGTTGACTTCAGTGGGAGTCTGGGCCATGATAAAATGTTATAAGAGGAATCACATTAATGCAGGGGAATGTTAAAAAGTGAAGATGTATTCCTAGGGTGAGCTTTTCTTCTTAGAACCACATACCTGAGGAAAGCTTGCCTCCATAATCAGTTGTTACTATACTTACTAAAATTACTATGCAGAAGGAATGAAAATTAGATATATTTAATATATTCTAAGGACCTCAAAGTTCTGAAATTTTGAGACTCTATATAATAATAATAATAACAATGTAATAATTCTTCTCCTGTTACTGAGACATTGGGCATGGTATATTAAAAAAAAAACCACAAAACCCAAAAACAAACAAAAAACCAAACCAAAAACAAACAAACAAACCCCTAAAACCCCCAAAAAACCCCACATTTCTGTAAGATGCTTTAATAGTAGTCATAATACCATCTTTATTGTACTCCAGTTGATGGGAATGCTCCACATGGAAATTTATCAGAGACGAAATGCTTCCTAATCAGTTGCCTGAAAAACAAGTGAAAGACCAACTGTGGTCAAGGTAGACGATGAGGCGTAAGAAACTATTGTTCAACAGAGACAGTGTAATTTCAAAAAGAAGCCCTGGATGGCCAGGGTTACTACTGTTCATGGGCTCAATAGCTGAATTTATTGAAGCACAAATGAGAATAAACTCAAGCTTTACGTACAGTTTCTTGGTCAGGGGTCTACCATGTATACTGATTTTTTGAAATCTTATTTTGCTAAGTATATAGGTGAAATCTCCTAATGATTTCTTTTTACGTGGTGACAAAGAAGTTCAGTGACATAAGCACTCTAAAAACTTTTTCTTTCTACATTTGTCATCAGTCACAGAAAGATAAACCCCTACGATGGAACCTCATGGGACACAGCAATTACAGCTCAGTTGCGCACACAGTGTGTGCTGTCTGCATCGGTAGGCAGGCACTTTTCATTGAAAATAGGGTTCTTGTGGCAAATTTACACTGGGAATTCATGTATGGATTCATTATGGATGGGAAAAGTGAGAGAGCATACCACAATTAAGTGACTTAGCAGAACATGCAGTTAACTAATTTAGGAACAGATCCCAGAAATCCAAGTTTGACCACTTACACATTGTTCATTCCTATTGAGGCAGAACAAATCTAAGAGCGTGCAACTCTGTTCTCTTATCTTCATCATTCCTGGATTTCCAGGAACATTCCGAATAACCACTAAATTATTCAGTGTTTCATAAAAATGCACCAAACAATGGATTTTTAAATCTGTGCATGCCATTGGAGATACATTAGCTAATGAGTCACCATTTAACTTAAAATGCATTGTGCTATGTCATGTAAATTTGGCTGCCTAGCCAAAGGGAGACAGTGGTAGTTTCAGGAAGATTCTTAGCTCATCAGAAAATGCCAAAGTGCTTCTAAATATTCAGCCTCACTATACCTAAGAAAAAAATTAGTAAAAGATATTTTATTACAGGGTCTCCCTTTCTGTCTCCTTGGCTTTGAGCCAAAATACACTATGAAGTAACAGTTGGAAATGACCTCTACTCTTTCAAATGTGTTGTTTCTTTGGTTTGGCTTAAAATTAATCATAAGTTTAAAAAAAAAAACATTGTAGACATTTCTTGGTGAGCCCCAATTTTTACCCATAATGTGGCTCTTTGCCAGTGCCTAATATGACATCAGAGTGATGTTACTGTGATTATGCAGTACACATTGGAACTGTAATACATTGCTATGATGATATATTAAACATTGACATGGAACCTGAATATATAATTGGCAGTGACAAAAGAAAGCATGATTTAATATCTTCCATGCCACCCTCCCCACTCAAGTTGCTCAGGGTCATGCCTTCTCAGTGCATTCTCATTATTTCCAATAGAATATCCTGATGTTCAGCAAGTATTTATGGGAACCTACAAGAGCCTCTCTGTTGGATATGTTTTGTACATAATACAGCAGTTGAGATTTCTAATATGACATCTTCCTTACAAAGCAAAGCCTTTAAAATAGATTACTCCCCCCACCCCATACTATCTAGAAGATAGGACAATTCTTAGTTAAACATTAAGTCATTTTGATGATAATATTAGGCACTAGATAAGCTTAAAATACATCATACTCTGCAAAAGCCCTCAACTAATCAGTGCAGGAGTTGAGTTGTTTTCTAACTTGTTTGTATTTGATTTGTTCTACAAATTACATATTGTATCTATGAACTCACAGAGGACCCTTTGGGTATAAACTGTCCTTTATATTTTTATATATCCAGCTGAACATTCCCTTTCCCATAGTGTCTCCTTGGCTTTCGTTTCTTATAGTACTCAGAAGAGATGTACTCTGTCAAACACAGCCAGAAGATATCATACCCTTGAGGAAAGTTGAGTATTCATGTTCCCACAAAATTCTTTCCCCCTCCCCAGTTGTGCTGAAGTGAAGATATCTTCCCAGCTGTTACTCCCTTTTTCTATATTCTTCATCACCAAATCTGAGGTTTTTGCCTTTTATTGACACATTTGTAGCCATCATCTTTCATTTTCAGCAAAAAAAACAAGTAGGGTACCTGAACTATTTTTTTTTTTTTTTAATTTATGTATCGGAGCCTTCTCTACATTTTGCGCTGCTTTGTCAAAGGGAAGAAAAATAATCTTTTCTGTCTAATAATAAAAACTATATTTCTATAAAAGCTGAAGTTCCTTAAGCAACTCAAAACATTGTTTAACTTGGCCATGTTATGACATTGTCATGCAAGTTCTGCATATGTAGTTTTATATACTTAGGTACTGTTGTACCTAAATTACTTTTCTAAGAGGCTAATTTAGGTACAACAACCTTCTTTTTGCATTACCCATATAGAAAAAAAAACTACTCCTGTCACCACCACGAGGTAGCTTATTTCTTGTCTAAAGAATCAGCCTTGTTGGCATGGTTTATTAGCATGGAAGCAGATTCTTGTGGACCACTTTGGCATTGTTTATTAGCATGGAAGCATATTCTTGTGGACCCCTTTCAAAGGCTTTTTTTTTTTTTTTTTTTACCTTGCCCACCTCCCCACAGTGCCAGGGAGTTTCATTAGTGAAATCTGGTGATGTATCTGGTAGCAATCTAAATTGTGATTAGCCAATGGAATTCTGCATTTCCATTAACGCTGAAGCCCAGTGTCGCTGAGATTTATATCCCTGAATCTCTCAATTGATTTATAACCTGGTAATCCTTTTATCCCCATTTATATGCAGCATAACTTGACGTAAGTGCTAGAATGTCTCCATTAATTGAATTCAAGAGTATTGGACTGAGAAACTGGACTGAAAACTTTTAGGCCATACTGTAAATACACTTTGTGTCAAAGGAAGCCAGGAGGTAATATGTCCTTGAGCTTCTTCATCTTTGTGTTCACTCCCAAGTGAAATGAAGGAGAAAAAATTCTGCGAACTCTTAACGTTATATTTCGAGTATTGATTGCGATAATAATGTGTTAAAATACCTTGTTTTGCATACTGAGTACAGCCCCATTGCTCAGTGGATTGCATTGCAACACAGCTATAAGAGATCTCCATATAGGCTGCCTGGTTCCTACATGCTGTGGTGCAGAGAGAGCAACCTGGGTCTAAAAAACAGTATAGTAATTTTGTAGGGCTGTTAAAATCCCATTGAAATAATTCGGAACTAGGTATCCAGAATTCAACACCTGTCATTGGAAACCAGTTCAGTCTCCACCTGTTTTAGGTGTCTGAATGTCTGCTGCTGTTGAGAACTAGGAAGTTTTTCTTTCCTTGTCTCAAATCATGCAATATTAAAATTTCTCATGTTGTAGGGCACACAAGTGTGGTGTCCCAGCACTGTTAATTTTAATTATGTGATGGAAAATTTAATAGTAACTGCAGCTTTGCATTATTGCTACTCCTTCTGGGTGGACATAGAAATGAGATGAAAACATTGCTTATAAGAAAATCTGTGTAGTTTCTCTGAAACAAAAGCTCACCAGCAGCAGCCCCTCAGATAACCTTTACCATCCACGTCTACAGAGGACGGGGGAACTCCCATGTTACACTTAAATCAAACATGTGGCACAGCAAATGGAGGAGCTATTAAAATATATTTATTATTCATTATTAGTAAATTGCCTGCATGTGGAGTACTATGGAGTAGCAAACTTACAATTTTGTTGACTCATTAAAAGTCTACGGTGTGATGTCCTGCAAAACCCAAATTTGTATTTATAGCATTAATTTTAAACACCCATTTAAGCAATTAGATCTCTGTATTACACAAAAAAGATGCAGAATAAAGGTAAATCTTACAGGATGCTAGAAATTTGCTGGTTGAATACACTGCTGTCTATCTTGAGACTTAATGTGCTATTGGGATAGAACCTGATTTAACCCAGAAATTTACAGGTGAGACTGTGGAAGATTATGTGTGCCACTACTGAAGATGTGTTAATAAATTATAATTCTGTATGCTGTATGCATTCCAATTGCCTCTTTAGTAAATACTTAACACATTAAAGTCTGCCAGAAAATCAGATGAAATGAAACCAATTTAATTCCTTAATTTGTATTATGTTATGCAATACTACATCATGTTTCGTCCATAGAAACAAGAAATTGATATTTTCTGAATCAGATCTTCTACTTCTCAGCACTTTGTTAATATGCTGGTATCTTTAGTGAGAGAAAGATAAGATAACTTTCCATCTTATGGATGTAATGCCTTCTTATGCTGTGGGAGGAGAAAAGGAGTAAATAACAAAAAAGGAGGGCCATCCTTCCTGCTTTCCTGTGTTATGTTGATGAAGCTATACTGCCACAATAATTGTAGGAACTTAATACCTTGAAGCCTCATTCTCAATATTGTTATATTTAGTGTTAAAATTCAAAATATTTTCATCCTGAACCTGCTTTAAATTTACTGTGAACACCTTAGATGATTAAGTTGTTTAAAATTAAACCCATACATGAATATGTACAGTATCAGGGTATTTAGTTAAGAAATATACAAATAAAACCAACTGACCACAACTAATTGCCTAGGAAGAAAAATGCTCTTCTGCTCGTTGCATGTGTGGGCAGAGCAGAAAGGCCAATAGAAAGCTGGGTAGTGTAACTGTCATCAGCAGCAACATCATCAAAAAGCTAATTAGTCTGAAAATCAGCCACACAAAGGTCTTTGTTAACAGGTTCACAAAGACAATTCCATGGCAATAATAGAAGAATGAACTATTTTTGAACATTAAAAAAAGTCCCAAACCACTTTCCTTAATTTGATTTGAACCGAGTTTAATTTATAAAATTTTTGAGAATTCTACTAACAAACAGCCAACTGCAACTCCAAACTTCGTGATCTCCTTTGTAGTGTTGGGGACTGGGAGCTGCTACAGGTCTCAGCAAACAAGGTGAGAAAGGAAACTGGACTTGAACCCTGGTACCTGGAATAGGGTCCATGACACTTGGGTTCAGATTGAGTTTAGGTCTTGGGGGGAACTGAAAAAAAAGCCTCACACTGGGTGTCTGAAATAACCTTATAAAAAGTCAATAAGCTTGTGTCTGAGTGAAGCCGTAGACTATCTTTCTGGTCCTGTCTAAAGAGAAGAGAACTGTCATTACAATACTGTAGATGAAAAAGAAAAGTATTTAAATATTACCCCAATTTTCTGAGAGCACTTTTACTGGGCTTTGTTGATCCTAAAACCATCTGACTACTTCAACTATCCACAATTCGGTCTTCTAGTTACTGAAAAAATACAAAGTCAAAAGAATAACCATCTTCTGTATTTTGGCTGTGTGCTGTATAAAATAATTGACTGCCTGATGAAAAACTGTCTTGTCATATTTTGTAATAAAATAATATTTTTGTGCATAACTTGACCTGTCCTAGTGAGTTATGCTGCTCATTGTTTCGTAGTAACAATTTCCAATGGGATTTTAATAATACTTTTGCTCTTACCATCTTGTACGATGTAAGCTGTTACATTCAATTTGTAAGACAAATATTCAGGTATAAAACTAGATAATCTGTATCCCTTTAGAATCAAAAGTCATTTTGCCAAAATATTTTAACACATGAAATTGCTTCTTAAGAGATGTTTGCTATGATAAAACGACAGAAAACTACATTTCCATTATAATTATAACTGACTAGTGGTGCTAAGTTTTTATAATTTAAAGGTATTCTCAAATCTGACAGCTCTTCCATGTTGAATTATGCATTTCTGGCTCTTAAATAGTTCTGCTGGCATAAGACAGCTGAGATGAAGTTGTCTTTCTAAAATAATTGCTCCATGGAGCATCCATTATACCTTCAGAAAAAATGTATTACTTGACTTCTACAAATTATAGACTAGCCTATAATGGGTATTTTTGACAGCTATTAGCTTTTTTAAAAAAATCTGAACAGTAAAATGAGTATTGATATCACTCTGCCGTGTCTTGCATGTTAATACCAACCTTTTCTGTACTCCTTTTCTGAAGCATGATGTAATCATTAATTACAATAATATTGATGTAATTGCACTCATCCTAAACTCCCCCCACTGTAATAGCAACGTGTGATTTTTTTTTTCCCTACTTTAATACTCACTTCATATTTCCTATTCTTGTAAAAAAACCCATGAAACGCCACCAGATTTAAGCATAAAATCCTACGCCATATTTTAACATCATCACTGCTCAGGACAAACATATCTGCAGCTTGGGTGGAGACAGGCTGTCCAGCCTCCGGGAGGCTGTGGTGCTCTGACCTTCATATTTATATATGAACTATATATAGAAAATATTGTGGTGTAGCTCTTAGTACAAGAGGGCTAATCCCAGAGACTTCACCTTCACAGATAATGCAAGAAGAGGCATAATAAGGTGTTCTGGTGTCTGGACCTGCTTTTGTTGGTTTCCTGCAGCAGCCAACTGAGTTCATGTGTATTTACCCTTTCAGATACTGCTGCAGTGATTTAAAACTTCAGCAGTTTGCATCATGTAATTGCATGGCAGTTCAGGAAGTGCTAAAGAAGGACCTGTTGGTGTTGGGAGGGTGTGAGAAAACAGAAAAGCCTACCGAGCTTTTTCAAGAAAATGAGGTATTCTGTATATTAAGTGTATACTGACTGTGTTTTATTTAATAGGCTTGTAACTGGAAAGGGTATCTATGATGCCTGTCCTCCTACTTTGCCAAACTGTGTGCCTTCATATGAAGGGGAGCACTTACTCTGAAGGAAAGTGTACTCTACGCTACACATTAGTTTTGTGAATTGAATGGTGAGGTTGGGGTGGTTATGGTCAGAGCATGTTGCGTGTCTTTTGGAAATATTGTTCAGAACTAAACTGTAACAATGATTATAATATGCAAAATAAATTAACGGACTTTAATAATTACAGTTGAATATATTCATTTACAGTAAAGTTAACCACAATATTAAGGGAGTGTGCAAGGTCTTCTGCACTCTGACCATTGCAGGTCAGTACTGTGGTGTAGTACAGCCGGACCGTGACTGATCAACTTTTACATTTATTTGTATATTTGGTGCTTGAGTGAGAAGTTTATGTCTGCAAGGCTCTGACATCTGTTGATCTGGGGGGTGAGAAGGAAACAGAAGGTATGTCTGGGAGGATTATTCCTACCCTAGGACTATTTTGGCAGAGTCT
>NW_010237862.1:10516-17995 GCF_000690775.1 Eurypyga helias
CTGCTGCCTACAGACTCCCAGGAAAAGGTGTCAGAACCTACAAGAGCAGATGAGTTTGGAGCAAAGGGTGAATTCAGATAAACTCAGTTTCTGTGTGTATTAAGGAAAAACTCACTACTGGATCCAGTTTTTCCTGCGTGCTGAGAACATTTAACTTGCATAAAAATCGCCCAGTAGCCATGCTATCGTCCGAGATGTTCATAAAGATACCAGAAAATGTGAGGAAGTGTAATCTTAGTTATAGTGATGCACAGGTGAATTACAATGAGAGATGGACTCATGGTAGGGCTCACAGCTACTTTCTTTGTCCTTTGATTTCTTGTCACCATCTTAAGTGTAAAAATCAGCTTGTGAAGAGCAGTAATAAAAGAAAGCACTGGACTTCCTTTTCAAAGTAAATATTTCTCTCATCACAGAATAATCAGCATTACAAATATTTTGAAATAAAGTTAATGTCATAATAACAAACATTAACAACTCTAAAAGTTCTCAGTGTTGATAGAACAAACTCAAAAATTCCATTATAATCTCACAAAAACATTTAATGGCGCAGTAATCAGTGTAATACAAACTATACTTAGAGGCACTACAATTATTACATAATACATCATGAAGACCCTCTAGAGATGGTATTACCAGAGATTATAGGCTACTTCTGAAAGCCATTAAGGATCTATTAGTTGCCAAACTGGTCCATCCATAACTTTCAGTAATGTCCTCTCTGGAGCATTACTTCTTTCTCACATGATATCTGTAGAAAAGGAACTTAAGCTTTCCACCTATGGCTGTTGAAAGAAAAAGTAGCCTTGACATCTTGGCCATTTCGTAATTAATGCCTTTATTACATTCTTGACCCAAGGTTTACAATTATTGGAGGAATTAATCAATAGAGCTGCTGAGATTTGTATTTTTGTTTTGTTGGTTGTGAGTTTTTCTTAGTCTACATTAGGTAATTATTGGAGTAAAAATCATGATGCGTATTTCCATGTTAATGGGAATTTGTTGAACTACATATAAATTTAAAAAAAATAGTTCAAAATTCGGTGAAGGTCTGTGAATTGGAACAAAAAATTGGTGTGAAATCATAAAATACACTCTGTTGGAGTCATGTTTTCTTTCAGCAGGCATGTTTTAGAGGTTATCAACTCTTCGAACACATGATGCATAACAGAAGACTTGATTCTAAGTTTTGGAGAGGTAATACTGTTGTTTTAGAACTATGAGACAGTATCCTGTTACACGAGGGGCTGTAGAAGAACAGCCCACAGCGTGTACAATGGTATAAATGGTGACTGGTGCAACTTTCTTTTAAAATACGGATTTTTTTTTTTAAATAAACCCCTTAAAAATGTTAGTAAAAATGAGTTTGCATCTATGAAGTAATACTCTTCAATGTTTTTCATATTTGTGTAGAGATTATATATAAAGCGATCTTTTGGTATATTGGAAATCTCTTTTTGATCCATTCTCTTATTTAAGCATGAGAAATTTCTGATTTAATTGTGAGGATTTCTAAGTGGTCCATGTGACATCTTAAATACTATGACATGTATCTGATTTCTCTTGTAGTCGTTCACCTAATCTCTGATACCATTTGAAAACGTAGAGAAAATATGTCTGTCTACTGCTTTGTAAAGCAAACTTCTGCAGAATGATGCATTCATTAAGCATTCCTCTGATTTAATTCTCCTTACTGGAGGTCAAGAAAAATCCATTGTTCAAAAAAGAACCACGAAATGAACTCTTGGAATGGTTGCATTTTTGCTAATGCACATAGAAACTATGGTATTTATGTTGATAACCTGTATCCTACTGGTCCCATGGATGCAGAATGTGGGCACAATATGCAGAATTGTTGAAAAACTGAGGTATAAGTGCATTCATAAATTCATAAATTGTTATACTGTGCAGGTCGCTAAGATAAAGTGTGCGTAAACCAATAGTAAATCATTAGTGTTATGTTTTGCATCCACTTTGCAAAAAAATAAATGACTGCACAAGGTGAAAATGGGTGAAGATCCAGGCCCATGAGCTTTTCTAAGGCACAGAATTTCAGCTCTTATTTCGGGGATCATATGAAAGGTCTTCAGTGGAAAAAAGTCTATGGATTTTAAAGTTTTCTTTATTCTTTCCTTTCTGTGTAAAATGTGTAAAACCAAGCAGACTGTCAAATCATTCAGTCCCGGGATAGCAGTGTATATTTTGTGTGCGAGTATGAGGTTTTCCCTAACCCTACACAGCAGCTCGGAGGTAGTGGGTGGGATGTTAGCTCGTCACCATTTTTTTTCAAATTAAAAAAAAAAAAAAAATCTAGAAATGTCTGATTAAGTCAGAGAAAAGTTACTGCATTATTAAAATGGGTGAACCCATTTTTTCTTTCTTATGGTTTGTCAAATTTATAAAATATTATATTTCTCTTCAGATAGAGTTACATACTGTGTAGCTCAGAGATAATCCCTATGGTCTTGGCATATGTTACTTAATTGTCTCAGAAGGAAATACCATAAATACCATGCTGTCATCTCCCATGGGCATTTGCTCATCTGTCACAGTGGGAGCTCCAGAATGGGTGAGGTGCTCTAAGACATTTCTTAAACTATGTAAATCGCAGCCATTTCTTCTTCCTACTTCCCAAATGGTCAATTATGTATAAACATGTGTTAATAAAAATTTGCTGCTTTTGCCTCCGAGGTACACACCCAGAAAGCTATGTGAGTATGATAAACTATAAATGCCATCATTATGTGATTCAACCTATGACATACGTTACAGATTTAAAATGCCGACATAGATAGGGAAGTCTGTGGGATTCAGACCCAAATTAGCAACAAAAGAAACTATCCTTAAAAGTTGTCAAAGAAACAGAAATTTCTGTATTTCTTTCATCCTCTTTTAAGTAAACTATTTTGTATTTACCTTCTGAGAGAAATGCAATTAGGAGATTATGCTGAAAGTATGCTAAAGGCTCTTTAACACATCTGCTGCTTAATGACCTCTGGACAGGTTCAATTGCCATGAGTTAGAAAACAGCCAAAGTTGAAGGGATGCAGATTGCAAACAACAGTAGTGAATATTGATATCAATAGATAAGAGAATGGTAGCTAAAAAAGGTACACTATTCTGAGTCGTAGCAGTGAATAACCAGGGTATCCCCACAAAGTGTAAGGAAAAGACCTTATATTATGGCTGGTCATATTTTCCACGTGCTTTTTGTCTTCAAACAACCTGTGGCAAGCATGTCTTATTCATGATAAAGTTATTTCCCAGCCTGAATCAACTCCTTGACTGTATTTACATAGGTCATCGTGGTTATTGTGAAACAGAGTCTCTTAATTTACACTTGACCATATTTAGGATGTGGCCAGTCAATAAAGTATTAAATCTGATGCCACAATATTGATTAATATTCCATGAATATCTAATGGTGAAACATTTCTGATGTACTAAGAAATTGAATCTGCCACATGTATTGCTGTTACATTGACAGTGAATCTGGAAGAAGCGTTTGGTTAGACGATGGACAATTTTATATCCTTTTCTTTTGGCCATACAGAGCACTTGAGAAACAGATGTACATGGGCCAAACATCTTCAGAGCATCTCATTGATACATAATTTCAGAGGCAAAATGTGAAAGATATCGTATAGAAATACATAAGAGCTTAGTCTGACAATTACTTAGAAGAACTGAGTTTGAGTCATTTATAGTAAAAATGGTGTGGTGATATACTTTGTCTGTAGAGACACTTTCTATAGCTTTTGTTAAAAAATAGAAGGTGGGCATAAATGAGGTGAAGAGGGTAGCATTCAGTCATAAAATAACGGCTTAAAAATGAGGGCTAGTGGTGCATGGCCAAGGTGCAGGAGACAGCGGTGAATTGAGGGACATGTCCACACATTTGAACTGACCCCTTCCTCCAAATCTCACATCCAACAGGCTGAACATCTAGGTAATCCTCTTTCTTCCCATTTCCAAACAACAGCAGATACACGCTGAATCCAGGCTTCTCTGTTGGGGGTTACTCTCGTTCACCCATTCCCTTAGAAAACTGTCATGGTGCAAATGTCTTTTTTTACTAGAGTGCTTTCATTTGGAAGAGGGGGGGATTTGAAGCAAAGTAATTTAATTTTTATTTTTCTATTCAAGTTTCATAGCTTAACAAGCATAAATGCACTGGGTTTTGCCTTGTGGTAAGAACTGTGTGTGCTAAATATCTTTGTTTAGCAGTATCAGAAGTAAAAAATGGTAACTAGTTGGAATTGCTGCTTTTTTGATGCTACGAGTTTTTGGCTCATACTTACAAGGTCAAATAGATAGTGTGAATTATGATGAATTTGTATGTTTCTCATTTCTCCTTAAGAAAAAAATGTGCAGTGTAATATGAGGCATTTGAATTTATTACCATTCATCAAAGACAGCTTTTGGCAGTATTTTATCACCAACAAACTCATTGGCATGTAAAAAACAATACATGTGCAGTTCTGTGAAACAGGAAAGGAAATTTGATGGGAAGGTCTATTACACCACTTGAGCAAGTTTGGTGGTTTTTTTTTGGTTTTTTCTTTTTTTTTTTTTTAACCAAATAAAATTCTAGAGGCGCCATTCACACTGCTGTAGCTGAAGGCCATCATAAACCCCTGTTTTCATGGTGTTGTATGTCGTTACTGAACCATTAAAAACTATACTACCTTTAAACTAGCATGCTGCGGAGGGCTCGGCTTGGAAAAGGGAATGTGTTTGTATTTTTAAATTGGGAAAAATATTTGTCAGTTAAAAAGGTCAAGCAGCTAATATTTATTTACGTTGCTCAATTTTAGGGCCATTGTACCTTAATGTTCGGCATATGCTTAAGCCTTTACATATATGAAGAGTTTTTAAAAATGTGAATTTGTCTTTCTGTTCCAAAAATCTAGTTTTTGGGAAAACATTAACTTAACAGTAAGATTATTATGTCTTGATCACACCGAGACACGAACATGTGCACAATTTTACATTCTCTGAGTAGTACCTGGGAGCTAAGAAAGCTCCATGTATCCTTGGTGCTTGTGTGGGACTGGAAAACTAAGTACCCAGCATCTTTCAGTAGTCACAACACTATGAAGCACCACTGATATCTATGCCATTACAAGTGCACTTAAAATGATAGTAGTAATGAATAGCCATAATTTTATTGTAAACCCATGATTTGATTTGCTAAAGTGTCTGCAGAGAGGAGAGAGGAGATGTGTATCCTTCAGTCATATGATACTATTTTTCCAAACATCTCTCTGAAGGTGGAACCCTTTTCTCCTCCCTATATCTTTCATTTTATATAATCTCAAAAATCTTGTTAGATAACCTATATAACAATAAGCCCTTAAAATAATTCCAATATTGTAGTGCACAGAATATCTTTTCCTTTGAAGTAGGGGAGGTGTTACACTTTTTATCAGAAGGGCAAATGTCTTGATAGTTTTCTTGTGGCACAGGGATGTAAAATTATTAAACAGAATCATAGGAACGCAACATTTTCCCTGTGCGTTTCATGTAGGCAAGTACATGTAATATTAATTTTTCCTTTCAAAATCATCTGCTGTACCTTCTCAGACAAGAAACTTTTATTCCATCTTTAAGTAGCATTATTCATTTCCTTGCATGTTACAGAACTAGTTAAAGCACCTAAATGATGACATATTAAAATGAAATGAATGAAAATAAGCATGGTGGTATGTCGTTATAAAGCAGTCCATCTGTACTGGTTATCTGATTATGGGATATTCATTCCCTGATTGTGGATGCAAATTGCATCAGCTGCTCTGTGACCTTCAAAGTCTAATTATTCTTAGTTAATATTAGGCACCTGAATTTTAAAAAGAAAATATAGTCCATGTGTACTTGTGATTGAAGACGTGAAGTGTCAGTATATCGCTATTGCCGCGTCCAGTTAAAATGTCTGATGAACCATATGTAAACATGAATCATTTGCATACTTTATTATCATGTCCTACATTACTAGTAGAGGAAAGATGTTCTTTTTCTACATAATTATGACACAATTAAAACATTTTAGTAACAATGCTAATATCTTACCAGAAATATGCAATGACAAGATTAATAAGCAAAGGCAGATCTTAAATCGTGACACACGTTAACAGACGCCCTGTCATTTACTGCTCTCTCCTGGTTTATTTAGTGTGTTGTGAGCTACTTTACGCCTCCGTGGGATCTGTAATTCCTGCCTAACCTATATGTAGGTGCTTGCAGCTGTGTGGTGTGTTTGCCCTTCTCTCGATGACCCGCTTGACAATTGCTCGTTTGCTGTCTGCCTCCACAAACGAACATCCAAAATACAACCAGAACTTGCACAGGTGACTGGCTCTCCAGATGGTCACTTCTCCAGTTCCACGTGGACAGAGGAATGCATGGAAATAAATAATAGAAGGTTACAGTGGGTGAGAAAAGAGGAGAATAGGATATAAGAGGAAAAGCAAGGGATATACAGGTTGAATGTTGTAGTAATATGCTGCAAAGCAGAGAGTAGTATATTTTTCTAAGGAGAAAGTTAACTGGCATGGGCATCAAGCTGAATCAAAGCTGCTGTTGTATCAAATGTGAGATCAAGTTATGTAAAGATCCCACAGACACCAACAGAAGTAGGGTAGCAAATCTGAGCTCATGCAGTCTCTGCTAGAGTTGAGTTTGGTGCATGTCTGAAATAGTGAGGGGGTGAAGCAAATAGGAGGATGCAGGAGGACGCGTGCTGGAAGCTCAGTCTTGCGTTGTTATAAACTCTGTGACAAATGGAGCTGTGGCTGAAGTTTGCTGCGATCCAAAAAAGTCTTAATGTTAGTGATTTTGGGGGGGGGAGGGGGCAAAAAAATAAGATTCATCCCTTCAAAGTCCAATTTAAAAACTTTTAAACTCCCTCAACTTTGTGTAAGTAAACAGTGTAGGTTCTGGATGATTTCAATTTTATGCTTTTTAAATTTCTCCCTTAGTGGTTATTAAAAAGCCTGATTCATGTAGCCGAAGCATTGGGTTTAGCAGTGCGTTGTTTGGGGCTGTAGGACTTTGCCATGGGGAGTTACTGTTAGTCGTGAGACAGGAGATCTGGGAAGCAGTAACATTTGTGGAGCGGAGCACAGGCTGCAGCGCACGTGGAACAGCTGCGTAGAAACGCTGGTTCTCGTCACTCGTCTCTTCATTTCTGCTGCTAAGGTTGAATTTTCAGTTTTAAATTGTCATGTACTACTGGCATGATGGAGCAAGTTAAAAAATAAATATGTCTGAAGTTAAAAAAAAAAAAAGGCATGTTTTGGAGTCCTCCTCTATATTTCTTTCCTTACAGTTATGGTAGGTCTGTTTGCAGCTGTAAAAAGTCAGAATCTAGCACTTAGTGGTTCCTATCAATATTAGGATGCCTGAGGGGCAGGGGAAGAGATGAAATGCCCTTTATGGATCCCTACCTGTGTACTGCATATTTTTTATTGTGTGGCTTTG
>NW_010237862.1:18033-63033 GCF_000690775.1 Eurypyga helias
AGTTACGCTGGGGAAGAAAACAGCTTGCCAGCCCCCACAGAAAGCTGCATATGTGTATATATATAATTTTTTTTTTTCCTTGCTAAAGACCTAAAAAATGGTATAGAAGTACATTAATATATTTGAAGAATACTAAAAAATGCACTACATTTTCACAGGAGCTCTCATTATTACAGGATGAGTTAGGCTGTCTGAATTAGAAATACATTAGCAAAGGGATTTGGGTAGACATGTCTATATGGATTAAACAGAGCTGCACTTTGCTTTCCTGAGGTTTTTTACTACTTTTTTTTCTTCCCTCCTCTCCTCAATCATAATGAGAGGTGATTGAATTTATTTGGGTAAAATCCAAGCTGAACCCAGCAGAGGATATTTTCAGAGTTATCCTTTTTTAGATATTTGCCGTATCAACCAAGATCTCTTTTTAGGCCCAGTTATTTAAGGCTGCCTTAAAGACTAATGAAATACAGTGTGATGGATGTTACCCTGTTTCAGAGACTTTAAAGTGCGTTACTTTCAGAAATGGAAAAAAACCCACCCTATAATCTTCAAGCCTCGCTTCAGTACTACTTTTCAAGATCAGACATTCACTTTCAGTAGTAAGATGCTCTATGTAATGTGTATGTTAATATTAAGCAAAAAATAAAAAGAGTTGGTTCTGAATTTTCCTAACTAAGGAGAACTTTGTAATCGAAGAGGCAGTCCCTGAAAGCAGGGTGAACACAGTTTAAAAATGCTTCTGTTGTTATTTCAGTGAGAGAGGTAAGATTTTAAAGGCACCTTAAGTGAATTAAGAGCCAAAGCGGAAATCATCTCCCAGCTGTACAATAGCGTATTACTGCTTGACAGTTTGTGCATTCTGATAAGTGACATACTGTAGTATTAGCATTTTGTCACTGTCTTCTTTGCAAAGCCAGATATATTTAGGCTTCTAAACTTGAAATCCTGCTTTGTATGCTCTAGAGATTATAATTTTTATTATTATTAGTTTTACAACATTTTATATTTAGGAAAAGAGCATGACAATATTTTGTCACTTTTTAGGTAATATTTTTATTATAGTTATAGGATGACCCCCATATATTTGTGAGATTTGTTTATAGATTAATTTACAGATTAACACTGTACGGTTATTTCTATTGAAAGCCCTTGAAAGCAACGAGTTATTATGAGGGACATCCTTAAAGAAATGATTCTGTCACCTTAAATTTTTAAATTAAGATATAACATACCTAAAATGATTTTTTTTATAGCTTATACTGAAATAAAAATCAGGTATTTCTTTTTAAGATTATTTGTACTTCTTTACTCATGCTGTATTTGCAAAGCACACTGGAGCTTTTTATTTAAAAATATAGCACATTTTAAAAATCAGTTGAATACAGGTTGGGTTTTTTTTTTGTATTCATTTGAATATGATTTGTATTTCAGTGGTTTGACAATTGTTCTGTCTCTTCTGTTCAAGGGAAAACGTTACCCATCAGGCATAAAGGGTTAAGTGTAATGCACCAAAAATATAGTAGGGTGATTGCTAGCTTTGTGGAGCATAAAATAAATAAGGATGACAATGTAAAGACCTAATTTACACCTGAAGAGGGACAAAAAAACCTATGTCAGTTCTGGGTCTTCAGTTTTAATAACATATTTGTAAAGAAAAAAACACTGCTCAAGTGAGGTTTAAGAATCTGACTTGAAAGGTCATGAAATTCAGATTTACATCTAGAATTCATCGCATTGTTCCTCACTGTAGCTGGGATCTTGTTACAAGGAGTGATGTTACTTACAGTGCTTCATCTCTGGTCGCTCTGGAGAATAAACCACTAAGTGGAATTCCTTGTGAGAAACATTTTATCAAATTGTTATAGCTCTTCAGACTGGGACCAAATACAGGCTGTATGTATCTGAGTTTCTGAAATGGCGATCTTATATTAGTAATTCGTGTAATATAAATTTCATATTTAAAAGCAGTATTTCCATATTTTTGCTTTTCATTCAGAGAAGTAAAATTAAATGTTTGTTCTTCTCCACAATCTGCATGAACTATATTGAAGGAATAAAATTATGTTTTGATAAGAAAACTGAGGATTGCATTAAAAATTGCCCCTTAGAATGAAACAGAGCTATAGTATAAATTTTCTCTGGAGTGTCTTTGTATACAAGGCAGAATGTCGTCCAGTTAAGAAGAAATGGAGAAGCGTCTCTTCCCACTCTGGGGAGCTACAAGGATTTTCACAGCTTTGAGAAAGTTGATGCACACATCAGGAGAGCCAAGAATATCGTTGTTTAAGCACTTGCTTGCCTTTTTCTCAGTCAGGCAGAATAGTGAGGAGAAGCTAGATCCTCCATGTCCTCCATATGTCCGCCTGTGATTTTGGTGAAAATTTGATTCTGAGTATGAAAACTTTCCAGGTTTATTCCTGTGTAAAGTTTTGATTTCATCGTCTTGGCACTTTCAGTTAAAAAAACATTTTGCTGAAAAAAATCTTTATGCACTTAACACAGAAAGAATGAAAACACTGATGCAAAGGCTGTTTCATTTAATACCTTTTTTTTCTTTTTTTTTTTCACATGCAAAGAACCTTATTTGATGAAATTCAGCCCACAGTGTTCAAGAAACTGTGTGCATTTTTAAACTATTTTTGTCTGTTGCTGGAAGAGTCGTGGTGGGTGATGCAAGTGTAATGGCAGTGTAGAGTTCCTGTCGTGGTAAGGATGGCAAACGAGGGATTGGGGAGCAGTGTAAATAAAATGTCAGTTGAAGAAATAAAATACAATATTTCAATAGAGGAAATATCTATCTGGACAATGATACTCCAGAAAAAAAACTATTACTTTTTGACTTCCTATTTCTGTCATATCTAAACAACTCTCAGATTTCTATTTCGTCTTTAGCACGTTTCCATGAATTGGGAAGGTACCTTTATTCTCAAGTAGATACCCTCTTGTGAAGAAGGGAACTAAGCCCAACTATCAAATATTCAGAATTCTAATAATGATGTAATGCCTCATAGTTATAATTATTCTTTCATCATTAATAACTTTTGTCAACACTTCCTCAAGAAGCTCTAAAGCCCTATGTGCAAACAAGCATTGTTATGTTTATCCCAATGTCTTATATGTCATAGCAAATCTAGCAAATAGTTCAAAATGGATATTTTGTGATAAACCTTGTGACATTGCAGTATAGGTGTTAGTTCTTTCTCATGTGATAACTGTGTTCTTCTGAATTTCCACTCGTCAATTCATGTTAACTGAGAAAAATTTACCTCGTCAGTCTAAATTCAGTAGTATTATAACAGGGGATGTTGGTCTCAAAAGGCATTTTTTTGTAAACAGTGCATTGATTTCATACTTCTAGCTGTAACAAAATCTCACCGCTGTATTTGTGGTTGCATGTATTTCTTGTATTAAAATATTGGGTGTAGATTGTCTTAGTTAGCAGACTTTGTCAAGAAATACTCCATAAAACCATGTTAATCATTATTCTGTCTTCATTTCACCACATGTTTAATTTACAATAGATTAGTGAAATGACTTCATTACAGGTATTTAGAGTAGATTAGTAAATTGGTTTGTGCAGATTGGGTCCACATTGATTTGTGATGATTGGCTCCACAGCATATACGTCTGGTATGAGGTTGACCTGAAAAAGTATAACTGTGCCGGGGCTGTCTTCCTGTTATAATTGTATGGGCTTACTTGGTTGGGCTATGTGTACATTATTGCAATTGAACTAAAATAGGTCTGTTTTTCACTGTGCGCAATTTAGTCATGCATCAATACATTTTTAATTAAAAGTGTATGACAGGTACAATAGTAGAGTACTCCAAATAATTTTCTAAAGCAGTCCGTTTCCTCAAGACAGGTAATCAGAATCTGTCTCAGTCAGTGAATGTATAATTTTTTATTAAGATATATGATAAATATCTAAAAACTTTATGCTAAATTGTCAAATTTCAGTCGTAAGCCCTGTACCGTGAATATTTCAAGTTTATTGTAGCAAAGTGAGGCATTCTTCTTGACAGGAGAAAAAGATCTTGCTGGACAACTTGATTAGCTCATTTTGTAGTAGTAGTCAGCATCAGAATTGCATATGATTTAAGTGCTTGGATCACATGGCTGGCTCCATGTCAGGGACAGAGCTCTGGCAGATAGCTCCATTAATGGCATTCGGGTTTCTACTCACAAGGTCGGTGGAACAGTTGGTGGTAATAACTGGGTTGCTGTTTCCCCAACATTTCCTTGTCTAATACTGCTAGAGGAACTTGAAAAGAAGGGGATTTCATGCAAGAACATGAGGACTCTTGTGGGACAGATTATGATCTGCCTTAAAACAGCTTCATCCTCTAAGGCTGCCTCACTTTTAATGCAGACTGCAGAAGGATTTTCCCACTGAAATTAATTTAAGATAGTATTATGAAGATGTAGTTAGGATGATAAAAAAATAGCCATTTGACTTGCTCTAGCTTAAATACCAGAGTTGATTCTGGGATCTGGAAGGTCTAAGAGTGTTGATATAACAAGGAGTTGATGAAAGTTGAATGAGGATCCAGGATGCCCTAACACATGCTTGGGTACTTGCTTGCTGCTGCGTGGTTGTAATGTCAGAGTACGCAAAAATAAACAGGATTCTGTGCTGACCCATTGCCTTGTTTTGTTAAGCACTTTCTTATCTCTGATACTAAAGTAAAATAACAATGCAATATCTTACCTCTTTTTTATTAAATGTATTTTAAAATCACCAATAACTTTTTTTTCTTAGTAACTGAAAATCTCCATTCAGATTTATTCCTCTGATAAATATGCACAACAAGGCAAAGCTGCCCATCTATCATTTCACCAGTTAAAATCATCCACAGTTTCTTCTTACTATTTTGCCAAACAAAGGGAAAACTATGAGTGGTATTTCTGTGTCCTGATATTTGTGCAAATTATGATCCTAATTGTCTGAGTAGTGTAGAAAAGCTGTAGATACTCTCCCTGCCCAGATATTTCTTTAGTTCTTTGTGATTGTAACAAGAGCACCCTGAAGGAGTTTCTCTGATGCCAGTAGATTAAGGGTCATCAGTTTTATTTCTTGGTGTGTGGGTTTTTTTTCTTTGTTTGTTTGTTTTTGGGGGGGTGTTTGGTGTTTGGTTTTTTTTTTTTTTCCATTTAACAGCCACAACCTTGGTAGGATCACTACTGCTACTTGTACTACCAGGCACAATTTGGCTTTCACTGCTCTGTGAACCAAAATAGGTTTGGCCAGTAAAAGGTGATCAGGATGTCCCGTGCTTTGCTGTTTTCCTATATTTAGAAAGGCCTAAGAATGTCAGAAATAACATAATTCACAGCTGCTCTTTATCCATGTTTCAGTACAACATAAGAGGCTTTTTCAGATGTATAAGTTGGTATCAACCTTTATCTGTTCTAGTTATCTTTGCTCTTGGATACTGTGGTCAAAAATGGCACAAGAAGCATGACCAGCTATGATTAGTAATTGATTTAGAAAGCCTTCTGCTGACTGTAATTATACCATGGTAAGTGAGGGAAGAGAATAGAGTATTGTCAAAAAATCACTTTCCTCTTATCTAAAGTGTATAAACACTATTACTCATTAGGAGTAAATTAGTGAGTGATTTTTGCAGGAAATCATTAGAGTAAACACTTAAGGTTTTGGGTGGCAGACGCTTCCATGCATGTCTGGATTGTTAAAAATTCTTTCATTTCCATAGCTCTCAAATCAGAGTTTATCAAGTAGCTTCTTTAAAATAAGAAATAGAAAGTATCAGGACAATTACAAATTAAACACTGTGAATTACAGATTTTTAATCATTATTATTTTCTCACAAAAATTAAAAGTAAGAATAAAAATCACAGTAAGGTTAAATGAAACATTTGACTGTAAATGTTTTCCTTCAATCTTCTGTATATAAAAAAAAATCACTTTGAACTCTTTTTTAATATCATCTCTGGAATTACTTAACTGATTTGCTTTCTTAACCTTAGCTCCCATTCACCATATATGCTCTTATGTACATATAGGAAGTGCATAGTAATATTTCTTTCTGCACTTAGGTGTGCTTTGTAGTTACATTTGAAGTACTAAAAATTTCGCTAACAAATCCTCTCTAGTTTTCCTTTCTTTCCTGTACATCACATCAGAAACAATATGGAAAATTGGGATTCGATTTCACAGTGTGCGTGCCTGTATGTACCTACTTCTTCAGAGATGCAAAAAAAACCCCCAGAAAAGCTCAAAAGATCTGAATATTACTTGAGACTTCTTGCATCAGTTTGAAGAAATCATGTAACCTCCCCACCCTTCTGTTTAATGAAGATAACACATAATTTCTCCTACCTTTTCTTGGTTTGATTGAAAATTTCTCAAGGCAGAGCCTCCCGTGCGTCTATATGTCGGAGCAGAGAATGTCGCACAATGAAGTGGAAGTTCAGCTTCGGGCGCATAAGCATTAGTACAATGCAGATTAATATTTTTTCTTCCCTTTTTCATTTATTTAAAGAAGAAGATAAAATCTACCTCTGCTTGAGCTCTGCCTGAGGTATGAAATATGTGTAAAAGTTCACATTTTTACCAGCAAGATGTTTCTTAATTAGAGCTTTTCTTATCAGTCTGCCTCTTTTAACCATTTCAATTTGAATCTCGTCAGGGTCTCTCCTTTTTAAAAAAATATACCTTTTTTTTTTTCATTATTAGTGCATATATAAATTATGTGTGTTTCTTTGTGGGTTGCTGTGCAAGAATTCTTCCTCCAAGCTATTAATGGTAGCGGGAACATGGAAAGGTATATTCTGCTGATGATGTGATGAATATTAATTTGATGGAGAGCAAACAAGATTTACACTTGCAGGAGAACTTTCCCCGTGACTTTCTGGAATGGAGATAGATTTTTCAATAGAAACCTCCAAACACAAAAGGACACACACCCCAGAGATCCAAGAAAACCCCTAATTAAATAAATTAGAATATAGTGGCCATAAAATTATGTTTCTTTACTGCCATACTAGACTTCCCAACCCCCAGGACATTGTCTAGCCAGCGCTCAGGAGTATAAATGAACTCTGACTCGGATAACTTTGAGACCTAACCGAGAAAGAATGGTGGAAACTTTGCCAGAGAGGCCCCAGAGATAATACTCAGAATTATATAACGTACATATATACGACAAAATCTACAACTGTTTTCTCCTTCAGGGTGACAGCTTCAACTATGAATGTGACTTCAATGAAAATGTTGCGATTTGAAGACAAAAATAATGACTGCTGGCCAAATCTGGACCCTCGCCTCAAGCCTGCATGAACGGGGATTTGCAAGGCTGCGGTTTGCAGTAGGCAGAAGCACATCATAGCTACTCTGTAGATATTACTAAGCCCCTCAGTTCTCTCCAAACTAGGGGATTTAGAATAGTGAATCCTCCGAAGTGCCACATTAATTTTCTTCCATCCATGCCCTATTCTCATACTTCTGCTTGCGAAACATAAGGATCATTACTTTTCCTTCTCTTGGCTGATCCAGGATGCTCTTGCTCTGACACTGGGCAGGGTCTGATCTTTGGGAAACGTACAAAACACGAGCTTATAAATTGCAGAATTAAATAATTTCTTTAGACATTATTAAAGGAAATTTTAGTGCAAATCTTATATAACTTTACAGATATTTAAATTACAACGTTGAAAAACAATTAATGTTAAAATATTGTACATTATACATACAGAATTGAAGCACAGTATTACTTTCTTTTGCATCTCAGAGTTATTAAAGAGAAATTTTCTTTTTTCTGACATCGAAAACTTTTTGATCTTCACCTACCAAATTTAGGAACAAATTTTATTTTTGGATCCATGTACTGGATTGTCATGGTCTTAAACTAGAGGTATATAGCATGCATTTCCATCCAGAAACAGGTCTGTATTTTGAATGTTATATAAAAGCCTAGGAAGAAAATAACATTTGTCAAAAGCTACAGCTTGACCAGGCTGAATGTTTGCTTTGCTGTATTGGAGAGTGGTCACTTATCTGTGATTGTCTACAGAATTATCTGAGGACTTAACTACAGTTAAAAATGTGACCTGAAACCAGTGCCTCTAAGGAAGACGAAATTGCTTTGCTGCCATACAAATACCAGTACAAGTCAAGAAAATCAGTTGTTTTCTCCTATCTTCTTTCCTATGGAAACTTTGCTAATGAGATCAATTCCAGAGACAGTTGCCTTGATCCACAGTAGTAAAAGTCCTTCTGTTGGCAGCTAAATAAAGCTGGATATCCTAAAGCTATGTTAAGAATTTGTAGCATAATGTAAGGTGAACAGACAACCTGGCTTTACTGAGGCAGTACCGATACTTAAGTATGTCATATTTGGTTTGACTGTTAAAAATGGCCTGTAACTGTTCTTTTAGCATAGCATCCTTTCTTTCTGTCTTGCTGCAAATTAGAAGCTATGTCCTTCATCAACATGACATGCGATTCAGATGTAGTCCCAGCTGGTTTTGTAACTCAGGGGTAGGTACGAGGAAAGCAAGCAGTGGAAATATTCAATTTAGTTCAATGTTTACTGGCTTAGCTGAAAAATAAAATCTTTGAGCATATAGAGTGCTAATTGTCCACTCAATACTTAACCTTTTTGTGAGCTGTAGAAAGAACCTTGGAATCAGAAAATGTTTCTTTAGAAAATCAGAAATAAGACACCTTTATTCAAGGTATAAAAAAATCTGAAAAAAAACCTTGACAGATCTTTTATCTTTCTTATGCTGAAACTAGGAGTGAGGATGTATTAATCACTGGTAAAGCTGAGGGGACCTTGGTCCTGGTCTCTGTCCCTCACAAGACTTTTGAGCTATTGGAAGGCTATTGGAAAGTGCAAGAAGTACAAGGAGAATAAGCAGGTATTGCTTATCTGCATCGGAGTTCGCAGTGGCCAGCAGCTTTGTGATTGCATTAAATCTGAGGGACTCCACTAATGGTGCCTGGGCAGAAAATCGAAAAGGTGGGGCATATTTTCATTAGCAGTCTCTCAATGCAAGGTGGCAGAAACAGTACCATCAGTTGTGTTCTTCTTTAATAGCAAATCTTTTATAGCAGTAAAGGTAACTCAGCATAGGTATTACAAACAGGTTTTCATATTGAGTTGGAAAGAGAATGCAAAGCCTTAATGATTGCATCCTTACCCATATCTATTACATAGTTCTGTGATTTTTTTTTAATTTACTTATTCTGCATTTTGGTGATTCTAAGTGAAAAAGATGAAGTTTTCAGTTTGGGTTTTGGTGGGGTTTTTTGTGTTTTCCCCCCCCTCCCAATTCTTATAAGTAACTTTTAACTCATTAGGAAATCATTTTAAATACCTGAATTGCTACCTGAACAATTAAGTCTTCCATTCATCGACAGAACATGTGCAGCTCTGGCACGAGCAGTGTAAATTGCCCAATGTCTCCTGTCAATGGTTTTCTGTCTTGCTTGGGAGATGCACATCTAGAGGAGAGGACTGCTCAGACACTGCAGACACTCGATGTTTAACTTAACTCATAAGGGGTGTTGGTAGGGTGGGGGAGAGTTTTCCTGATTGCAAGAAATGTATGTCCTTTGACTGAATGAATTAAATATGTTTTCATAACATATTTTTTTCACTAGTAGAATTTTGGGGTTTATTATTTCTGTTGCAGATTCTGAAAACTGCTATTATTGTAAGGTGAAAACGCTGGTATTTTTGAGATGTTTCTTGATGTTCAAAACGATCCAAACAAGAATCATTTATTAGTTTTGGAGCTGGTCAGACAGTAAAAGTAAACTAGTAACCATTTCTGTCCTAATTTTTGAAAAATGGAAATGCACTATTAATCACGTAGATACAAAACCTAAAGAAACAAAAAATTGTGCAAAGGTTTGGGCCACGTTGTCAGCCACTATTAACTGGCAGAGCAATCTTAAAGCTTGTAAAGCTATAAGATTGTAAATCCACTGAACATCAGTTTAAAATGCCTCTAATTCAAAGAACCACAAGTTTCAAGGATGCTCATGTGCATGGCTTGTGTTAAGCCCCAGCTAATTCAGGCAGAGCTGGGGAATTTCTTCACCCCAGCAAATTCATCACCAGTGTATTAGCAGGGTAAAGGAGCAGTGCAGGTTTCCCAAGAAAGATTTCTGCTAGCTGAAATAACGTCTCTGATATTTCACATAATTTGGTTTTGACAATTAATTTACTGTAGTGTAAACACAGAGCTCAGTGTTTTCATCTTTTCTTCTTCATTGGAAGTAGAGGCTAACATAAAAAAAAAAAAAACCCATAAATTCTAATGATTGTTTGATTGCTAATGATTGCAGAAGAATTAGGGGGAAGAAAATTACTCAAATAAGGCAGATAACTGAATTCAAACGTAAAATCCATGTTGGTTTCACCAGGATGTAGGATTTTGTCGTTTTCATCTCTGGCAGGATCCACCTTTAAAATCAATATTTAGTTGCACAGATCTTGAGTAACAAAGATTATTTGTCTGACTTGTACTAAAATACATTGAAGTAAACAGAGACATTTGTGGAGAAACGGCAGCAGATGAGAAGATACTGAGACATTTTTGTACATGTGGGGTCTGAGATCCTGGGATGTAAAACACCCTTTACTCTCACTAAATTAAACTGGAGCTGCATCAGGCTCTGTCCTGTCACTCTGCACAAGGGCAGATATTTGCTGGTAGTAAAACTTTATTATATTGAGCCTGCAGAAGACATCCTCAGTTCCCAAATTTGCAGGTCCTGAACGTTCATGTTTCTGAATTTAAGCATGTATGTTAGGAAAATGCCTGTAAGTGGAGGGAGGGGGGATAAATGATACCATGAGAGTTAATAAATTGGGTTGTTGATAATAGGAAAGATGTTTATTTTAACTCTAGCGATTCCATTTTGCTGTAAATTTAGGCCTATTTTGCTTCTGTCAGATATGAACTCACGTATTATTACATGACAGAGCTTTGAGTAAAATGATACATTTTCCTCCAGATCAGGCTGTCTGGCCTCAGCAAGTTTATTCAGGCAGTGGAAATCCCTTATTAAATACATTTTTCAAAACTTCCTGCAGTACTGTTTATTTATAGATTACAGGGGAGATAATCAGTGCTTTCCACTCATATTCGCTTAGTTCTTCCTAATGATACCTAGTCACACTCAGTCATGGTCATGCATACTCTGTTCCACTCACAGTAAATTCCATTCACAGTAAATTTGAATTCGCACTTCATAGTCAATCATTTAACTCATTCACATCAGTCACACTGAATCAATACTCTCCCTCTTTTTTTTCTTTAATGCTCACTCCTTTCCTTTCACATTTGCTCTTAAACATCTGCAATCACACTCATTTACTTGGTGTCTCTCCTTATAGCAAGAACCTAGCTGTCATTAATTGTAAGCCCTCTGTTACTCATAAATTAAAACGGTTATTGCAAGGATAGACAAATATTGCAGAATCACAGGTATTGCTTAGGTTTCTTGCTGACGGCAATAAACCAGAGGTGATGATGATGATCTTCTTTTGGAGTGGAAAGCTTACACACATGAGTGTGTTACCTCATTACACACAGTGTAACCTCATGTGTGATGTGGATCTGTTAGCCTTAGGTTGTTTGTTTTGATCACCCTGAGGACACACAACAATTAAGTAGAGTTGAAGCTGCTTTTTTTTCAATATAATTTGATTCTAAACAAAGGTGAAATACTGTGAAAAGAGGATGGGAGGCTAAGTGTATTGTTGTGGTCAGAAATCGTGAAAATTAGTAGTGTGGTGAGTAGAACAGGGTTCATTTAATAAATAGGACTTTATAAAGTGGGCTGCTGTAAACTCTTATCTCCATAGCCTACCTACTTGAAACCTCACTCAGGAGAAAATGAGCCTACTGCACGGCTCATGTAGATTTGGTCCAGTGTCTCTGGTCTCAGGGAACTGTTTCATGCTAGCCTGAATGGTGGGCAAAAGGGATTGCGGATATATTTGCACCATCTTCTGTTTCCAGATAGTATCAGGCAACTCTTTTTCTGTGGTGTTTTGATGTCAAAACACTAAAGATACCTTAAAGCTCTATGATTCCCATGGAGCATTACAGCACAGAAGTCACTAGTAAAAATTCCCAGGTTGAAGAGCTGGAATGTGCAAGAATATTAATGCAGATGTTTTAACAAAACATTGAATTTAGTGATGAAGAGCATGTAGTTTTCCCCGCTCCATTTATGTCTATAGCAATGTTTGACAGATGAAAAAATAATAAGTAGTATTTAACCAAAGGATACTACTCCACCTCCATTGAAATCTAGATGTTACATAGGATCCATATAAATACTGAGTAATGGAAAAAAAAGGGGAAGGAAGAAGACATGAAGGGTTTTATGAAATTGCTGAAGCAGTGCTGGTGGGCAAACTCTTGGTGGGCAAAGTCTCCCTCGAGTCAGGGTGCTTACAAGTCCTCCAACAGGAGGAAGGACAGTCAGCCTTACTGGCAGCATATTGTGACTTCCAGTGAAAGAGAAAGAAATTATTGCATTGAATTAATAGCATTGTCTTTGGGGGCAAGATAGCATGTCCCATGAGATACAGAAGGATCATATCTAGCATCTTAAGATTGGTCTAGGATGAGAGAAAGTACATTTGATAGACTATTATCCTAATTTTTGTCCTGAAAATCATACGGGTATGGACAGTAGAGCATCAGCTGTAACCTTGGAGCTGCAAACCTGAAGCCTAAGGCTGTAGCTGGGATGCTCTTTTCCTTCTTTTTTTTTCCTGTTATTTATCCTAAAAAAGGAAAAGAAAGAAAATAAGGTAATTACATGCTTTGAGGAGTCACAGTAATCAGTGGCAGAAGGAAGCAGAGAAATGGGTCTGGATAGCTAAACACTGAAGTATGGGAGCATGATGCTTTTGGGATGGACAGTTTGTCAGGAGACAAATGTGTAATGCAGAAGTGACCATTAAGGGAAAAAGCAAGAGCTGACCCATAAGCAAGAACCAGTGGATGAACTCCATAATGCCTTTTCTGTATCAACTTTCACCCTCTGAAATATTATTTTTACCCTCAGGTTTTGTTTTACTGTGGTTTTTGTTTCTTTGGGTTTTGGTTTGGTTTGGGTGGATTTTTTTTGAGCAACACAGTTCTTAAACAAAGATTTCTGTGTCAATTAGTGAAGTGCGTTTGGGCTTTCTTCCCTCAGTGTGTGCTTAGCAGATGTTCACAGAAAAACAAAGTTTACCCAAACATTTCTGAGGTTGGAGTTAGTATATACAGCCCCTCTCTTTTCTTTCCAAAGGGTACCATATTAACAATTCTTTTCTCGCCAGTATAAATATTTTTACTGTAATTAACTGCATAATGGTACAACACAGATACTTGAAGAGGGCGTACTTATCCACGACAATTTTAGTCATGCCTTTACAGTAGCACCTACCTCTGATGTATTAGAAAACAACTGAATTTTTATAGGAAAAACATCTAAATATGGGAATAATTCCCTAACCTGTTTATTTTGAAAAGTGGTTTGCCTTCTAATAACACAGCCGTAATGAACATCTATGAATTTTGTTTGAATTTATTTTATTTTATTTATTTTTTTCGGAGTCATTCTTTGATTTTTCAAAACATTTTGGTCATCCACAGCCTCGAAGTCTCCTTCCAGGAGAAACACTGAAGAATCAAGTGCATCTCTCCTGCCTTTTAAAATTACCCTTCAGGGCAGCGCGCACACAAAGTGACCCTGGCTTTTGACAAACCTTTGCTGAACAAAATGTAACAAGCCCTGTATATTTTGAGCAGCATTTTCTATTCTGACAGAGACAGCTCGGTAGCATTTGATGTCTGCTTGCTGGTCATAGATAATGGTGCATCTTGGGACCATTGTCATCCCTGTCAATAAGATGGCCTGGGGGGACATGCAACAAAGCTACCTTTTGATTCACCGTTTTTCCTTCCTTCCCAAGACATTTGTAAGCCTGTGGTCAGCTAGGTCACTTTATTTCATCCTGATGTGCCTTGATAATAGCATCATGTCTAACAAAAAATTTTGACAGACCATCGATGTATGTTTCTTTGGTTCCTATGTTGTTTTCTATGCCTCCTCAATGTCAAACAAGCTTTGAAAGCTACTGATTATGTTTGTTTGGACTGAATTTGACAAGATTCCTATTCTTTGAAGCAATTAAGCTCCTGAGGTTAGATCTTGGGATTTGAGCTAATTTTTTTTTTTTTTAGCATTACAGGAAACTACCGGAGCATATCACATGCTTTGGTTTTTTTGTTTTGTTTCAAGGTTGTGTTTTCATTGTGTGTTTAGAAATACCTGAACCTGAAGGAAACTTTTAAGCTTTTGAAGAAAACAAAAAAAACCCAAACCAAAAAAACTCCACCCCCCCAAAAAACCACAACCAACAAAAGGAAAAAGAAAAATCTGCAGCTTAAAGCTAAAAGTTTTGACTATGTATATATTTGTTTTATCAGAAAATGGCAAGTTTGGAAAGTTCAGGTAGTGAATTCTCTGCAGAATTTAACTGTTCTGAGGCTCTACGGACTGTCCACTTGCACAATATATTTTAGGAGCTTATCTATTAAGCCCCCTGCTTATGAAGAGATGGCAAATGAAGTATTTTGCTCAACTGGCCACAGATAACAACTCACAGCCTGGCTTGCTTATTGTTTAAATTAGTTGCAGGCAATTTAGCATATTACAAATGGGAATTAGCAGTATTTTTAGTTTTATCAGTTAGCTAAATTGTTAAATGGTGTTACTGTAGTTCAGTAAAGCATTTCCAGAGCTGCACAACCATTTTTTTTGGCAGTCACAGATAGAAGTTTACATCCTGCCCCTGTAGCAGTGGGCATGAAGCACACACACATTTAATTAGGTGAGGGCTTTTTTTCTTTCTTTGGCACATAAAGATGAATTTATCACAGTTCATGCAATAGTAGAAAAGGCAAATGGTAATTTCCTGTTACAGAAGGGAAAAAAAAGGCCTTTCATTTCTCTTCTGTGCTGTATTTTAAGAAAATTTTGCTGCCTTTATATATATATATATATTTAATTCTAATCCTTCATCTTTTATTACCAAATAGTGGAAAGGACCTTCCCTTTGAAAATAACCACTAGCAAAAAGTCACCTTTTTTAAAATGTTTGATGACATTTGAGGCCAAATCTCAAAGGGCCTGTGCATATCCAGATCTCACCATATAAAGGAAAATCTGGAGGTGCCCAGAAACCTCAGTGCCGCGGACTCTTACAGAGCTGGGCAGAGATTTCTGTCTTTATGTTGTCTTCCAAGACCATGGAGAGGCTTCAGGAACTTCATGAATCATAGAAATCTACAAGAGTATGCAACATTTTAGGATAATTTCTCCATTCTTTCTGGGGAATCAGCAGTTGTTGCTGAAAAGAAAGTAAATCTGAGGTGAAATGATGAAGATGGAGTGATCAGCCGTGATTCAGGGTGATATCAACACCCACACCTGTAGCACATTCCCATGCCTGCTCCTGCCAAGACAATTTTGGTGGCCCAGTCTAAGGTCTGTCATATTGTACTGCTCATCTTCTGGCATGGTTCTGCCACTGGCCTCTAAGAGCAGTGTAGGCAAATTTCCATGCCTCAGTTTCCCTTTAGATAAAAGCAGAATATAAGTATTAATCTTTTTAAAGTCATTTGATATGTCTTATTGAAAACAGCGTAGTAGATAGGTTCAATTCTAAAACAGACTATTTTCTTTTTTATTAGAATTTGTGTTTGGTATTAATGTAATGACTAAAATTACAGGCGTTCATTTTGATATTATTTTGCTTTGATTCTGAGTTATTTGTGTTATATTTCCTTCAAAACATGAATTTTACAGAGTTGTAATAACTATAGATGAAATGGAGCTGATAGTTACCTAATGCAAATTTATGCATTTTTCTTGCACATAACATAGCAAAATGGCAAATTTTCACAAGAAATACATCTCGTTTAGCTTTTGGCCAGGATCTTCACACTCCTTCCCAACCTCTGAGCTGAGGACATTGATTTCTGTCCATGATAATACCACAAAAGCCGTGTCCAAAGGCCTCCAAAAAAGTTATGAGGACGTAGAAGAACTGATTGGTTTATTTTCTTTTCACTGGTCTTTTTATACGTGAATACAGTATTTCCTTGAAATTAATACTCATGTTGTTCTGGCATTTATATTCAGTGCCTTTCCGTCAGGCTATCTATAGTCCTTCACAGCAGTATTGTCTGGTTATTCTTTCATATTAAATGATTGGGTTATTACTTTTATGTCTTTAGAATATTTCATTTTACTGATTTCTCCATATTAAAAAGATGATAAATTATAGCAGCTATTAAGGGCCCAATCCTGAATTCTTAATGTAGTAATTTCCATTAAATTTCCCCCTGACATAGATTTATATGGAATCTGATAAATTTCAGCTTGGCAAATTCGTAGAGAAACTACAGAAACCTGAATTAAATTAGTCTGTTTAAATAATCAACATGAACCTGATCTTGTCCAGTAAGTGGTAGATGAGTGTGTTCTGTTCATCACAGGACAGGAGTTAATGACTAATTATTAAGCACCAAAATGGGAAAAGTGCAGTGGGATTTCCAGGCATGTGAGGGATTTAAGACTGAACCCTATTTTTGCTTTAAATCTTACTAGTCTGCAGGTTCTTTTTCTTGCACTAATCTGTTTTCCTCTATTATGAGAAAAATGTAGGAAAATGAATCCCTCCATTAATGACAATTCTGAAATAGTGCAGGACACAGAATGGGCCCTTCTCAGATGGAAAGGCAGGGTCCAGCAGCCACTCAGAGTTTGATGGCAGGCTGCGTGAGTCCCGTGGTGATGCTGACGCGCTTGGGTTCCCTTTGAGTGTGACCTGGAGACTATCGATGTCAAAATGACTTTTTCTCGTAACCGCCACGAGCTCTCACCTTGGCCTGTCAAGGCTTCTTTTGGCAACATCTAAAACAACAGCATACCACCATTCATTGCTTTTACTTTCTGGAGACCTTTACAAGTCAGCAAAAGGATAAATCTCGTGAACTTGTCAGAATTTGTTTTTGAGGACATTGTTTTCATACGATTAATACATTGACAATTAATGAGGAAAATAATACCCTCCCACCCCTTCCTCCTTGAGATGCACTAATGTCCTGGTGCCGTGGAGCAGCTACAGGAGCAAAACACACAACAATCCCAAATTTTCATTCCAGCTCTTTTCTTATGATGTGGTGAATATTTATTAAAATGTGAATATCAACACAAAATGCAGTCTTATCAAAAATTCTTTCTGATACATAATTATTCAAATGCAAAGCACAAGACACACATGCTAAAGCCTTTATTTGTGCCGTAACCACCTTGGAAAAAAGAAATGCATCTCATGAACATCCATAGGTCCATTTTAATATAAACTGTCCAGCCATGTATCAGACTGGCTGTTGCCATACATAACCCTTTTTTTTTCTTGATATCACCTCAACTACCAAGTGTTCTTTGATATAATTGTGAATAATGAACGTAGCAAAACCTTGTTTTTAAATTCCTTCTTACAGTTTTCTAAAGACACACAGTTTTTTTACTATTACCTTATTTTCTGAATTACACTTAAATTAGCCCTCACTGAAAGATTCATTACTTTATGGGTGTTTTTAGACCAAGATTCTACTTGTACTAAGTAGACTATTATAATATTGTTTGTTTGTTTGTTTTTAATTCTACAGATTTATTCTTTGCTTGGACTATCCTTTTGTTTGAGAATTTTACAGTCCCCTGAAAACTTCCCAGCTGACCAAATTATGCCTCCTTTGGGCCTAATTTTGATCAATTTTGATACATTATCCTTTTTCTGCCACTCCGATTTTAAGTGTTTAAAATTTTGAACTTTATCATTCTGCTCTGTCCCTTTTGTTGTCATTTATTTCACAAGAAATGTTCCAAGGTTTCATAATATTTTGGCCACTTTAAGCAAATCAGGGCAGAGCACAGAAGAAAAACATGCATTAATTCAGTGTTTTAATGGGTAATGGTATGCAGTAATTAATAGTACAGCGACTAACAAAGACAGGAGATATAATAGAAAATAATATTTGGATTTGTCCAAATATAACAAACAAACACGCCTGTCTGGAACATCATGTAAGAGGTTGCATTGCTGTTAATGCTCTTACTTGATGAAAAGAAGGTCATTCTGATCCTTGATGACCACAAGTGAACAGACTTATTTTATACATCTCATTTGAAAAGCCTTAGTAAACTCAGAGCTTTCTCCTCATTTAAAAACATGACATTGAAACAGATGTTTGTTGCCATCAGCCGTCATGGAAGCATTGCCTCTGAAATATAAATTTGCACCCTGAAATTTCAAAGATGATGTATACTTAGAAAAAGGTCTATCTAGCATAAAATACGTAATATTATGGAATAAGACAAATTTAAACTCGAGTAATATAGAGGTTTAATGTATGTAATTAATTTTGAAACTAATTGTGCATGATTAGTATTGAAATAAATGCTTAAATTTTAATACATCTTTTTTTGGGGTGGGGAGCTTTTTTAATGTTAAGAAAACAATTGTTTGTTTGATTTAAACTATATTTTTTCCCCTCGTTTTACCGTTCTTACTGAAGAACAGGTTCTTTACTGACTCTATATATGAATGTTACTTCCATTTCATATGTTCTTTAACTTTGCCTTAGAAGAAACAAAGCACAAAGGTAGACTTACCAGATTGTCAGTTTAATGAAGTACTTAATTTTACATAGGTTTCTTACAAGGAGCTAAATTTCAAGAAAAAAGAAAAAGTCCCCTCTAGGCCAATAATTGTCTATGGCAGGAAAACTCTTGGCAGTCAAAGTAGGGATTTATCTTTAGTTGGAATGAACTTCCTCTGTCAATTGGCATCTGAAAAAAATTCAGCTGGGAGAGTTAAGTGACTAAATAGTTCTCAAATGACTGAAACAAATGGATGCTTTAATGAAAATCTTTTGAATGTCGCTCAAAATTCTGTCCCTGGCGTGGTGGCTTAGATTTTATGATACTGTACATATGTGTTGCTGGGTTGTTTTTTCTTTAAATCTAAGCTGAATGTGAGGTTTTGTTTCTTAAAACTGTATCCCATATCTGGTTTAGTTACTTTGATCAGATCCAAATGTTGAGCACATTTTTTGATGTGTTTAGGAGGATCTTCATCAACTGTTAAGTCTAAACCAAGGGTAACATTTAAATGACAATTTTAACTAATTAACAAGGTCTTTGTGTTCTGAAATATCTTGGAGTCTTCACACATGTTACTAGTCACCAGGATGAATTGGTTTAAAGGTAGTTTTCCACCATCCTAGGCTTTTATAGGGTATTAGTTTTGGAAAAAAACGTGTAGTCTATAGTTTACTTTGGACTGACAGTGTTTATCCTGCATGTTTGTAGAAATAAACAGGAAAACCTTTAAACACTAACAATTGTATTTGATTCTTGATGCTTCTTGGCAACTAATCACAACAACTCCTTGGCAAGGTCCTGTGTGTGACATGTAAATATTTGACATAAAGGTAAAATATAGATATCCGAGCCCTTTACATATTTAATGATCCCAAACAATTTTTTGGACAATAGGCAAATAACAAAATGTCACTTGTTTGAAAGAGGAGAGGAAAAAATTCCATGAGCAAGCTGTTCCTTTTTTGTTTGCAGTTATTTTTCTTATAGTAGGCTGCTTACATGCTGTTAATTACTACGAAGACTAAACCCACTTCATTTCTGTGCTATAATTACACATACATTTAGCAGTGGACAGGTGATCTTTCATTTCTGAATTTCTGAAAAGGTGAAGATTACTCCAAGATTTTATGTGACTTCTTTTCTCGCTCTCTCTTGTCAGAATCTCTGTCATCAGCTGAGGTCCCTCTCTTTTCAGCAGCATATATCCCACTTCTTGCTGTGAGGCTGGGCACCATGAACCCTCAGTTCATGTTCATGCCTACTCTGCGATACTGAGAATATTCCCGAAAACCCATTCTGGTCACAACCTGCACAGAATTTTACATGCTTCTTAATTATTGTGCTTTATTTTAATATATACATGGTCTGTGGTCTTGCTACTTTCATAAAGTTATTGCCATGCCCTAAGTCTTCCTTTCCAATAATGCTTACTAATCTTACAGTTTTGCACATTAAATTTATTTAGAGATTCAAAAAATTCTATGTTTTGTTGTTCTATAGGGGAAAAAAAATCATATATTCCATCGATCTTAAAATTCTGTCCCTTTATATATTGCTCTTCATCTTTCACCACTTTTCCCCCTCTGCCTGAACTCTATCTTTAGATCATGATCTAACCAAAAACTGGTTTGTGGGCTGCATTATCCTCACATCCAAAAGGTTCCATGTTGGCACATATTCTGCCACTGTAGCTCACAAACTTCTGCTTACTCGGTGACTTGAGGCAACAAATCTTCTCCTTGGTACCAGAATTCACCAGGATTTGCTAGCGCTTAAAAAATTGTGTGGTTGTCTATGAAGAATTTCTTGGAAACTTCCTCAGATACTTAGTGGGAACTATAAAAATGAGTGATAATATGAGAACAAAACAAAACTTTCAACAGAGTGGAGTTTCTTAAGAAAAACAAAGCAATTTCAAGGAAAAGGCTGATATGTTTGAAGCCACAGCTAATGCAGTAAAAAAAAAAAAAAAAAAAATTAAAAATGTCTTTGAAAGCCTTGGTTTAGAACTGCATGAAGCTCAACAAAGTATTGCTAATATGGAGAGTATGAATTGTTGTATAATTACATTGACGATCTAGAAAACAAGCTTAGAAAAAGAGATTTTTAAGTCGTTGAGCACTGCTGAAGGATGAGAGATTGGGGACCAGTAATTTTTCCCCACACGTATTTTGTATATGTTTTTATGCTGCAATTTGAAGATGTATGGAACATGTAAATCAACTGTGACTGTCATTTGCTTTGAAATGCTGCACATTAGCTTCATTAAGGGTTTCAGAGAAGCCTTACCCAGAAATTCTTTCTAATAGAAACTTTGATTTGTATTATTTTTGGTGACTATTTTTCCTTCCTAAAGGTTACTGCCACTGTTCGTTTAACGGTGTTTATGTGATCTTATAATAAGTGTTATCACTTTGTATAATTATTATGTGTGATTAATCCAGTTCACACTTGAAAGATGTGGGATTTTTTTTATTATTATTTTTAACCAGAGGGTATGTCTTTAAGCCTTTGTGTTGTTCACTTATAATGATAGCTGACAAGAGCTATGGTAAAGAGGGAGGAGGATGGAAACTGGAATAAATAGTTGAGTGGAGAAAGATTTCTGGGAAATTTTTTGGACTAACATCTTCTATAATAAGTCTTGAGAAAAATTGTGTGTTCAGTGTAAAGATCTGATAATTTGATGTCTTACATAAATTTTCATAGCAAGCAGGTTATGCATTAGTTTGTAAGAATGTGCAGTGTTCTAATTTTTCAAATGTCCTTTTGGAGGAATTCAACCTGTTTTAAATAGTACACTTAAAAATATCTTTTTAACCATTGCCAACATTTAGTATCATCGAGTGTGAGTAACCCAGCATGGCAGACTGGAATTTTTATTATGGAAAGGGATTTGGCACCTAAGACTGCAAGTGTTGGGGTAGCAGAATAGCTTACTTTTCAGGCTAAATGTATTTGAGTTTGGGTATATTATCTCTGGAGAACTTCAGCCATTTCACAGTGTTCTCCTTTTAAAAATCATTATTTTAGTATATTGCTTTTGTAAATCTTCTGATTTGTTGTTGCCAAGCATGGAATCTCTATATTTTAGTGGTGTCAGAAATCCCATTGTGATCAAGATTAATCCCGAAGCACAATAGCAGGATAGGAGTTTTGAAGCTGTATTTACTACTTTTTATTTTAAATTTGGTGCTTGTATTACTTTATATGATTGTAGAAAATTTTGTTTATTGCTATTAGTATCTGCACCATAAATTATTTGACTCTTTCAATTGGAGCAATGGATAAGCATGAGCCTCCCATGTATGCACTAGCCAATACGAAGAGAATGTGTTTGTAAAGAGTAGTGTATTCTTCTCCTGTTAACTGACTACAAATTGAAAGGGACATCTGTAGGTATTATAACATATATTCATTAATACAGTGATATTTCTGTTTTCTGTAGATGTATTTTTATGCCTTTTGTGTATCTAACATCTTCATATTGATTTCAAACATCAGGCAATTTGAAATAGCATTACAACTTTAAAACTAGTTGAAATTCCCTAGTTGCTGTACTCTAGGAGCCTGAACTATTACAGAATTTATTAAGGGAGATATTCCCCACATTAATGAACAACCAATATTTCATATATAATTGTTTCATATATATAACTACAGGTAAAAACAGATAACTCCCACACCCAGATTAAACCAATTAGCTTAGAGGATGTGGTTTTTCAAAAGGGCTCTGGAGGCTGAAGCATAGGCCAACAATATGATGAAGTAAGAAAGAAATGTATTTGCTTTTCGTCTAAGAAATATTTATTCCAAAGCTGTTTATAAAGATAATCTTAAATATTACTTAACAAAAAAACAAAACAACAAAACCCCCCAGACAAAACAAAAGAGGGTTTAAGCACCAGAATTCACTCCCACCGTGCTAGAAGAATTTGCAGAAACCCTTTTTGGCACTTCTGTCACCTTATATGACTGTGCTATTTGATAATATACATCAGTCCCATCAGTAGCAGGTATTGATACTGTGAGTCCCTTCATGGCTATACATTGTTCCCTGCATTTTCAAACCAAATTCAGTCCTCTTTAACCCAAGTTAGGAAGTCGTCAGCTTTGGTGGAAAGGGTGTCGAGTCCCTAATATCGTTACAATATTTATAGTCTCCAGTGCACAGACAATCATTCAAACTTAAATTATAAAATTGGTTCAGATAACATTTAGCATCGATTTATCTAGATTAGCATGTTAAAATCCTAGGCGTAATACAAAGAAATGCAAGAGGAAGGAAAAATACTAGGAATCAACATGTCTGCTGCAGTAAATTTTTCTATAATTATTATTGCAGTATATTAGCTTTTCAGAATTTCCCCATTTTCTACACAGACTCTAGTCTACCATTCTCATGCAACAAAAAGGCTAGCTAAAATCTAAAGGAAAATTCAGTTTGGAACAGGACTGTGTAAAAATCACAGCACTTGAATCTAATTACAGTCAAGTTTATAATAGAATGTTAAATCAAAATTTGTAATCTTTATTGTTAGTGAGGGCTGACCCTAAAAAGGTAAGGAGTGGAGATACTTCGTTAATCTTCACTGATCTTGCAGAACTGTTGGAGAGCTTTTCTATTTAGACACTTACGATCCATTTTTAGGCTTTAACTGCAACAGTGTGGATACTGCACCATTTTCAAACCCATGTGCCAGAGGAGTTAGTAAATCTTCAGTATCTCAGTATAAGTTGTCAAATCCTATCTCACTTGGTTTTCCTTCTGGACAGAGGATGTAAGTGTTAAATCACAACCTGTCTTGTTAGTGGTTGGCCATAAAAGCCAACTATCTGTAAGCACTAACTTGTGTTATGCTAAGATAAAAACACAAACACAGGTTGTGATGATGTGAATGTTGCTTCTCCTGTTGCCTATCAAGCAGAAACCAACTCCAACACAAACATTTCATGTGCTCCACAAGCAACTTGCTAATTCCAAAAGATACATCAGTAACACAATCATGGCTGCCTTTTCTTAAAATTATGGTTATCTGTTTTGTACTCAAAATATGCACGTGGAGCAATTTCATCTGTGAGAACTTGGGAAAATTATATTAATCATCCTAACTGAGTACAGCTTCTTTCTCAGCATGAGTCATAAATATCTTTGAGCATTAAACCTCTTTACAATAACATTAATTTAATCTATAAGAGGACATTGTGTGCAATAAATTCCATTTACGAATCTGAGTGGGCAATGAAGAGAAAGCTGTAGCTCACTTTTTAAATGTATTTTCAAGATCGAGAAACAAATTCACCAAAATCAGTTTCCCTCAACCTGAAATACATAGGACTTGAAAGGAGAACAGAGATTCCTGCTTGATTTGCCTCTGCACTATTGCTTAGTGTGCTGCCAGTCAGAAGCTTATATAGGTTAAAAGATTGTTATTGATTGTTCAATTTGGTGTTCATATATTTAAATTTTATTCAGGTTAGAGTGATGTTGAAAATCGGGGTCCACATGCTAGATTGCCAGCACAGTGGTTGACAACACAAACGTTAAAATACAATAATCCTTGTACTATAAAATGGCCATTGACGGTCTAATTTCCATTTGGTGGTTTATGGCCTCTACTGAATATCTGATAATGTAATTATGCTTCAGTAAAGAATGAATCCTCTCTGGTAAACTGAGCTGTGTATGCAATGCCAATGTGAATTAAATAAAGTGACATCAAAGCTCAGTCAGGGCTTATTTTAGGAGCACATTTTTAAACATTTACTATGGTTTGTTCTACAGTAATGCCAAGGAGCAGATTTATGGCTGTTAGCATATTCATGTTGAAGAAATGTGTTACTTCATTCTTTATTTTAGCCCCAGAGAGCAAACAAAACAGCTTCCGTAAAACTGAATGCTGCTCTGCGGCTTAGGTATGAAAGAAGTTTTCAGATGATACCACCACCAAGTACCTCCCTAAGTAGTACGGAAAGGAAAGTGGCAGTTGTTCAGTTGGAAAATTAAAATGTAAAGAAAAATGCACCCTATTATTTGCATGCCACACAACAGAGACATTTGTTTCTTGGCAATAGGTATATTATCAGCTTTTATGTTGGATCTTTTGCTGCTGGGTTTATAAATGTATGGGAATATACAATATGATCCTATGGTTAAGAAATTCCTCCTTTTAAATTCCAGATGTCAAGTTATGTTATGCTGTTTATAATGTGGTGAATTATGTTCTGTCCTATCCCATTCACTGCTAGCACAATGCAACTTAACATCAGGCAACATAACAGAATATGACAGTTAAAATTTAAAAGTACCCTCATTGTATTTGTGAATTGAATACTCAACTGTGTGATTTAAAGACGGACTGGCATCTTGAGTCCAGAAACAAGTAACATCACTTGAATGCATTTTTTTTCCCCTAATACATTTGCATTGCTGTTTTGACCTTCTTTCCAACAGGAAAAAAATAACCCTAAGCAACTGGCATGTATTGACATGGAGGTATTGAAAAGTTGGTGTGATGTTGCCGACATGTTTAAAGGAACTTCTGAAATCATGAATTTGATGAGATAGACTGAATCAGAATGTCACTTTATCATGTAAACAGCAGGGAGAGAGCCAAGCCTCGCATGTGGATTTTAAATGTCCCAGAGCATTAGTATTAAAAATCTGGGACCTGGCTCCACCCGTGCTAAAGAGAGGTGTCAAATCAGATCATGGTTTATCTTTTGTTTCCAGTCTTGCAGGCATCGGCACAGTAAAAGATGTTTTTAGAGCAGTTTGACAGATCCTTTAGGACCTGTCAATGATGAAGGACTCAGAGGTGAGTACCTCAGAGTCACAGAATCACTAAGGTTGGAAAAAACCTATCAGATCATCCAGTCCAACCGTCAAGTCAACACTACCGTACCCACTAGACCATGTCCTCAAGCACCATGTCTGCACGCACATCCCTTGAACACCTCCAGGGATGGTGATTCCGCCACTTCCCTGGGCAGCCTGTTCCAATGCCTGACCACTCAGTGAAGAAGTTTTTCCTAATATCTAATCTGACCCTCCCCTGACACAACTTAAGACCATTTCCTCTTGTCCTGTCACCAGTTACCTGGGAGAAGAGACCAGCACCTGCCTCCCTACAACCTCCTTTCCAGGAGCTGTAGAGAGCGACCAGGTCTCCACTCAGTCTCCTCCAGGCTAAACAACCCCAGCTTCTTCAGCTGCTCCTCATAAGACATTCATTCCAGACTCTTCCCCAGCTCCATCCCCTTCTCTGGACGCACTCCAGCATCTCTATGTCATTCTTGCAGTGAGGGGCCCAAAACTGAACACAGCACTCGAGGTGCAGCTTCACCAGTGCCGAGTACAGGGGCACAGTCTCTTCCCTACTCCTGCTGACCTCCATCTCACCAGCTCTTTTTTGAAGGTCAAAACTGTTGACCAACAGAATGATAGGAACCCTCTTGACTTTTCCACATCCCTTTATTGATACAGATAATTTCCTGTTGCAACTCAACTACCTTCCACCCCGCCACCCCACCCTCTATCTGCTTTGCTTCCAGTGCTCTTGGAGCCCATATCCAGAAGCCCAACCCTGTGCCACCCCCTGCTTCACCCTCCAGCTGGGGCTGCCCCAGGAGGCATTAGGAGGAGAGGACCTGCTTCTCCAACTCCTCAGGAAAGAGCAGATACCTTGTAAGATACAAGCACAAACGGGTTAAATACAAGAATAATCCTTCATGACCATCCCTGTGTTGGCTCCTGCTTTTCTAAGGTGAATCATGTGCTTGACTCATTGGCTAAATAATCTCAGGAATATGTCTTTGGAAGGGGCAGATGAAGGTAGCACATGTGCAAAGGCATAGTCTATTGTGAAACAAAGTCCTGTTGTAAAACGTACGTGTCCATATAAAACCGTTATTAATACTATTAACTTGTCATTTTCATTATCACCTCACGGTAGGAGGGCCTCTCCTGTGTTACGCTTGGGTTGTTAGCTTTTCATGTAGGAGCCAAGATGAATGCAGATAGATTGCAGATAGCATAGGGATCCAATGAGAGAGTATTAGTCAGCATGTTAGTGGTTTAGCCACTGTTATAAGAGCATTACAAATATTAGTTATTATTATTTATTACTTCTGCAACACCCACACACTATGCAAGACATTTAACAAACCACATAAAAGGTAGGGCTGCACCACAGAGTGATTACTGGATGGATTTTAGATGTGATAGATTGCTATTAGCTACTTGTTTGTGTTTTTTGATATTGAAAAAATCCTAAAGGTCTCAACCAAGGAGACCTTGGTTATGCTTGGGACTGTTCAAACACATCATTAAAGAAAATGGTCTCTAGATAGAGAAAAATCATAGATTTACATGGTGATGTCAGGATCTGCTTACAGACCATCTGTCATGCTGAAAGCTATATCAGAGAAGGAACTGTGGTTGTTTGAAGGTGCTTGTGAAACTGTATGCTGTTCTCGCCCAGGTGCTTTTTTTTTGCCCCCACCAATGCTGTTCTGCTACAAGTGCTTTGTTGGTCTGGCTCTATGTACAAAGAGTTTGAGGGGTGACCTCTGCATGATGTGCACGTACCATCAGCAGCCTCTAAAACCCCAATTTAAGATATAAATCTGAGGTAAAGCTGTAGTACAACTTCTTTCATGAGGTCTGATACCCTCCTAAGGTGGTAGCTGGAGGTCTGGATATTTCAGCACTGGCTCTGCCTCCGACTTCTTTCTGCAATTCCAATGCACCTTATTGATATAGGTACTCAGTATAGAATTAATAAATGTCACACATCAGTGGTTTGTTTCTTTGCTCTTGTACTATCCATTGGCTATTTGGAAAAATTTATCCGACAGCGATGCTGCTTGTCCTATTTCTTCACACCGTGCGCTCTTTATGTCTGGTTAAAATCTCTTCCCACACAGGGTAAGCCATTAAAAACTTGTACCTTCTTCTGAATGTTGGACTTTTCCTTGACACAAGTTATTTGTCACAGCATGTGTGTTTCTATGTGCTATTTTCATTGGGTCTCTCACTTTCTGTACTGCAACATTTTCATCTTGGACCTTTCTTGTTATACTGTGTGTTCCCAAATCTGTTGACAACACCATAGGGGTATTCACCCTCCATATGTTTCACCCTGGCCTTGGTGCTTCCTTTGCAAACTTTAACTGCTTTGCAGGGATTAATTAGGAATGTTTGTCTCAGGGCACAACTGTATTTTCATCAATACCTGAGATTTAGTGGGAGCCTCGGGACTGGGGAGGGAGGTTGGCTCAGTCTTGGATCAGTCACAGCTCTGCTGTGATTTCACATTACTTTGTCTCTTCTGTAGATTGAAGTATCAATCTTCCCTTTTCATAACACTTCTTGAATGTCTTTTCAGAGTTAGGTTTTTCTGTATAAATATTAAAAACATCCACAAGTTGAGAATCAGCTTTTGTCACGAAAATATATATATAGAGAGAGCTACGTTTGTTTTTTGCTGGCACCCCTTGCTTGGAGAGAGATTGAAACACTCCTTAAATCTTTTCCAGCTGTCCTCCAGATATTCAGCTTCTAAACTTTGGGGCTCTTAACTACTCTGCTTAACCCTCCCCGGAGTTTTCTTGCCCTTTGTGGGTGAGTAATCACCTAGACCTTCATCCCCACGCGTCCTCCTTCCCAAGCTCCACTGCGGCTGTGGGGCTCCAGGCACTGGCCTTGGCACGACAGTCTGATATAAACCAGACTACATACCTCTTTGGTAACCTTTTTAGCAAATTAGCATAAGAAAAGCATTAGATGGCAAGGGATGGGGCAATGGTAACTGGGGGAATATGTGGTTAAATAGATGGGCTATAGGGATCTGCAGATTTGATTTTGTTCTAATTGTCTTTAAAGACATATTCCAGTTTTGTGTTTGGTTTTATATTTTACTTATTTTCCTTTTTTATTTCTGCATATTTAGAAACTACTTGACAAGGGATATCCAATATCTTAATATTTAAAGAATGAATGAGTTTGAAAATATCTTTGTTACGAGAAACTCAATTATTCCACAGTGATTTTTTCTTGTCGATTCTCTTCCTCTCCATCAGAGGTCTGACCTTCTTCACTGACACTGCGAAAGAGTGCACAGGACTTACACGAGGATCTTCATGCTGTTGTCCTCAACAATCAGAAAAATATTTTTTAAATTGCTATTTGTTGCATTTAAGCACTTAATAAAAGCTCTGTTATGGAAAGATACCACTGGATTAGGGCTTTTCAGCAAGTCTGGGATGTGGGCTGCACTGCAACCTGTGCCAGGTTTAGTAAAGGTAACTTGTACTCTGTGTCCACATCTGTTCCCAGATGTGAGGCCCCAAACAGGCTCTTATAGAGATAGAGGCATTAGTTTAAATTCCTGTTTTAACTGTTTCTCATATAAATTCATTTTTTAGATAATCCCTTAGTGCAATAATTCCTTATTATGCATATGGAAAAGCATCTATTAAAGGCATTTTTTAACTTTCTGGGTAGAGTTCCTTTATCTGTATTTTACAGTACAGTGAAAAGTAATTAATTCATTTCTAGATATACAACATATGGATAATTTTTACGCATTTATGGCACATTTTAGGGGATGTGACAATGTTGCAATTATTTAAGAAATAATGCAATACAAATTCAGGGGTGGTTTGTAGATTTATGGCCGGATTATATTTTCCACAGCTAACTGCCAAACATGGAGTAGGTAAAATCTATGTTTCTTTTTATCCACTCTACTCTTCTCTCTCATTTTTGGTTTATATTGTCATGTAACTACAAATAAATATTCTGAATTTGACTTATTTATAAATTGGAAATTTCATTAAATGCATTAACCCTCAGAAAATAGTTTCACAGTATTTAATTAGTAAAGAAAAATGTACCGCACACAAAATGTCAACAGATATTACAGTAATAATCTATCTTTCAAAACACCCTATAAATTGCAGTTCATATTTAACTATAAATTTCTCATAAAAAATTAGAGGTTCACTCAGCTCAGTTGTTGTCTTGGACCTCTGATGCTCTGAGGAAACTCAAATCTGCATAGAGACACCAGTCTGTGGAAACAGAACAATATTGACCTTGTGGAAAATATTTAATCTGTGGTTTAATTCTGCTTTTTAGGAACTCATTTTGCCATAAGGCTTTGTCTAGTCATAGTTCATCACACATTTCTAAGCCTTCCTTGAGTAACAAGGTACATTTAATGAACACTCAATGCCCAGAAACTGATATTTCTGCTGTAATTACTAAAATATGGACTGAAATTCTTGTCTAAATTTTAGGAATTGACTACGTCAATTTTTGAAAAATCACACCATCATTGCTCATTAACCAACGTGTATGAATCTAAGCTTTCAAGATTTATTTTCTCCTACTTTGAAGAAAAGTAACTTTACTGACATATTAATGTTCTAACTGTGAATAGAATATCCCATTTTGTTTGAAAGATAGTTCCCTTGATCCATTAAATAAATACTACATGCGGAGGGAAAAAAGGCGTTAGACTGATGTGCAAGAACTGCAATGACTGAGTCCAGATTTATGGTGTAAGGGAGTAAAAGGAAGTGATATGACTGTGAAAAGATAAATGAAATTACACTTATGGGCACTAAATCCTCCAGTATTGAAAGACATTGGCTATTTTTGTTTAGAACACACAGTATTTAGTATAAATGGACTTTCATCAATAAATCAACACTTTCTGAGGTTGACACCAAAATGTACCGTTTCTCCCAAGTCACAACCCGAGAAATTGTTTGCATTCTCATTTGATTTGAAAACTCGGTGCTTTCCCATGTTGCTCAGCGTCTTGTAGATATCGTTACTGCCTCGATTAGCATGGATTTCCCAGTAGCTTGGTAGCCCTGTGTTTGAAGTGGTGCTTTTACGCTTGCTCCTTATAGCCAACGTGCTGGCGTAAGCTGAGCCTGATGATCTTGGAGGAAATTGTTCGCCAGAGTTTGAAATGCATCTTGGGTGAGCAGCTCGACACAGTCCTAATTTAACAGACTCCGAGGCTTATGCGCTGATGATTTCTGCTAGTAAAGTGTTATAATTGGATTATTGAAGTATTAGGTAAATTCAGTCGGATTTGCTGTTTGAAGTGGAAATACAAAAAATGCTAGTATGCTATTACTGCTTTGTCATACCTATTAACAACATATTCCCGTGTTGCAGCAACAACAGATTTGCTTTCAACTATTTAGACTTTCTAATGTGTAAATTTATATTATTTGGGTGGGTAACTTGGAGGACGTCTGTGACTTCTGCAGACCCTGTTGGTTTACGTTCTGAAGAACACAGACTTTCTTACTTGAAATTTCTCTGAAAACACTATGAAATTGTGTAATGTATTTATTTGTAAAGCAGAAACATGTTGTAGCTCATCTTGGAGCAGGTGGCAACAAAATCATAGAATTCAACACATTTTGCAAATATATAAAAATTCTTATGATCACAATTCCTAGTTGACCAGGTAAAAATATAAACCCAAAAAGTTTCCACTCACTGTTACAGATTGTCTTTACACATGTAGTAAATGCAAACAAGCTTGTCTGCCTGCCTTTATTATAACCCTCATTTCAAAATAAGCAACCTGTGGCATGGAGACATATTTGGCTGAGTCCACACAGCAGAAGACAGGTATGTTTAACCTGTGTTTTGAATAATATATTCAGTGTTTTGAAGGCAAAATTTTCAAATTATCAAAGTTTACTGGCATTTGAGATTTTTTAGGCAGTTTTGAGAAATTTACTTTGGAGAATGACTTAGATTAATAATGTTAAACCTTGGTTTGTTTGTAAATATAAATCTGGTTTTACGTAATTGCGACATTGAGGTTTGAAAGAATGAAGCATCATTGGAACCACCTTCAGTGTTCTGTTTCCTCACTTCTGTGCTTAAGGCCGTTTATCTCTTTTTTTTAAGTCTGTATATTCTCTTTATGCCAATATTAAGTGTCCTCATTCATAAACCTGTACATTTCAAACATCTAAGAAACACATCTTGATGCTGCCCAAGCAGATCATGAGAGAGCTGTGTATTAGAGATGCATTGAAACAGCAGTTACAAATATCCCAAAAAACCTAAAGGCAATTTAGATCCAGATGCAAACTGCTCAGATCTTTCTGTATAAAACACAGCATGGGGCAAAACATCCCATGTGTTCAAAATCCTGATAATGATTTATTATATCAGGGGCTGCAACCTATGTTTCCCAGGTGACCATGTGTGAATGTAACCTGATTGTTAAACAAGCTCCCTCACCTAATAAATGTGCTTTATTTGATGTAGGAAAACTCAGTTTTAGGAGGCCAGTCACAGGAGTCAGGTTCTTTCATGGAGACACTGAGGCTGGAGGTTCGAGCTCAGGTTTGCCCTTTCTCAGGAGCTGGTGAACTTTTAGGACCCTGCAGATAAGGGGGGGGGGGGGCACCGTTTCTCCCGAGGTCTGATCTGCTACGTGACTGCTTTTTGGATCAGAGCATATTACTACCTGCTGCGAAACTCTCATCAAGATTTAGGTGTTTTGTTAGCTGCAGTTTGTAATTCAAAACACTGTTAGTTTTGGCTGGGATAGAGTTAATTTTCTTCATAGTAGCTACTATGGGGCTGTGTTTTGGATTTGTGCTGAAAACAGTGTTGATAATATAGAGATGTTTTCATTATTGCCTTTTTCATTTCTCACCCCTCTCGTGAGTGGGCTGGTGGTGCACATAAAGCTGGGAGGGGACACAGTCTGGAAAGCTGACCCCAACTGACCAAAGGGATATTCCAGACCATAAGGGGTCATACTCAGCACATGAAGCTGGGAAGAGAGGGAGGAAAGGGGGGACATTTGGAGTGATTACATTTGTTTTCCCTGATAACCGTTATGCATGACAGCCCTAATTTCTTTTGAGTGGCTGGGAATGGGAAGTGGGGAATGGATTCCTTAGTTTGTTTACTTGCATGTGCAGCTTTTGCTTTACTTGTTGCATAGTCTTTACTTAAACCCAAGAGTTTTCTCACTTTTACCCTTCTGATTCTCTCTCCCATCCCATGGATGAGGAGTGAGCGAGAGGCTGTGTGGTGCTTAGTTGGTGACTGGGTTAAACCACGACAGCAATCAATGGGACCAGTGAAAATATGACATGCCCATGGAGACAAAATGGACACATGGATTTAATTTTCTGGAGTGGTTTAATAAATCGATTTAAAAGATGCATACTCACTTTATTGAGAAGCCATTCACACTGCAAAGTAGTTTGCTGTCAGGTCTATGCCTCTTCTACTTTTGCTTTCTGGAGGTGAAGAGGCTGAATTGAATTTTGTAGGTCACACTTTTATTTATCAAGTATCGACAAAGCAATGGCAATGCTTATGAATGTGAACTCTGATCCTTACAGTTTCCTTCCCTTCAGGGTTATTTGCATAGCTTGTCAGGCATTTCACAGAGCAGGAGCAGCTCATCATCACGTTCAGTGCCCTTGTTCCTCTTTATCATACAGAGCTCTAAACAGCAAGGTCATGGCGGGTGTTTATGTTCAGTTCTGTCATGCTGGTAAAGGGTAATGTTAAGGATTACACGTAGGAGGTTCCTGATCAAGAGTGAGGTTATGAGCAGTTGAAGTTGTGCTGTGGCACTCTCAGAGTCCAGAAAATGAACTTCTTAAAATGTTGATTATATGAGAAATTTTCTGCTTTCGGTTCTTAATTCCTGGTTTCTAAATATGCACTTTTGGGGAAAGTGACATCACTTTATATGTATATATATACACTGTACATACACATACTGGATATATATGTAAAGCAAAGGATTTTTTTCCCGACTTTCTCATATGGTGCTTCATGACAGGGTGGGTAGATGAACCAACTCTTCTTTGAGGTCAGTAACAACACGGACGATATCTTTGGGAATACAAAATTCTTATAGGTTAAGGGTCTATTCCTTCTTATCATTTGTTGATCATAAACTGTTTTGTTTAAAAATAAAAATAGTGGTTTCTGAGCTATGGTGACTGTGTTTTGTGAGGTTAAATGAGTCCTGTGCCTGTCAGTCATCACCTCAAGCCTTGATACAACTGTAGGACCAGCTGAATGGGGTTTTCCTTTGGACCATAATTTGAAATATAGATGCACAACTTCTTTGTAACCACATCATAGGACTGAAGGTGCAGCAGCTAAAGCTGTTAACCTCATCCATGAGATGAGTATGGTGACTCTTGGCTCCGGGGCTTTGAGGCTGTTCATGGCTTGATAAAAGTGGAGATGTGCTCAGCACTTTGGACAGTATGAGCGCAGAACTGGAGCTCTTACCAGATGGAGACAAATACAGGAGCAAGTAGCAGCAGAGATACTTTTACTGCAACTTCTGGGGTGCTTCTGACTTTCTGCAAGAATCTCACTGACTTAGAAACAGCTTTTCAGTCTAAGGAAGGCTGACTTGTTTGCTTTTTTAAAAACTCCATCCTCATTAAACTGTCCTTTGAAAAAAAATTCCTTCTGCCAATTTCTTGTTCCTAATAATTTCACGTTGCAGTTAATCATTTAAAAGATACATACACATATAAAGTCTGGTCCACATTATGGACTAATGGTCTGCATAAGTCCTTTATGAAGTCTTTTTTTATTATTATTATTTTCAAATTAAGCATATACTAAAAAAAGCCTCATTCTTTTTAATGCACACTGTTTTTAAAAAATCCTAAACAAACAGTCTTTGGAGAAAACTTTCAAGGCCTTATTTTAGCCTCGGGCTGGTTTTCACAGCTAAGTTACAACTGCAGCACTGGCTTTGGATAGAAATGATGGCAGAATTTTAACTCCAGCAAGGTTAGTGGGCATCACTGTAATACCATAAATATGGTGCAGACACACAAAATGAAATCTAAACTAAAAATATTCTACAAAGTGTCTTAAATATATTTCAGGGATGACTGTAGTTGTTGCATTCTTAAAAATCCAGGGTGTTCTCAGAAATAATTAAGTGGTGAAACAAAAGAAAGTAAAATTTTTTGAGACAATTTCTGTACACCTGTACCTTTATTTAAATAAATCCAACATCAGATTTAAGAGCTCAACAATAAGGAATTAGGAAGCATGCAGATATCACTCAAATTGGCTATTAAAAGATTAGAGTCTTTTAAAAAAAATGATAGGACATCAGAATCTGAAAAAAATACATCCAAGAGAGCCAAAGGAAGTAAGAATGGAAATTGAAGACTTTATTAGAAATTTCAGACCCTTGAAGACTGGCAAAATCTAATAGAAAGGCATTATTTAAAAATGGTCAAGGGACACATGGGGAAAGAACATATCTTCTGGCATAAACTGTGGGGAATGTCTTGGATAATAATTTGAGGAATCAAATGAAAGGTACAGCGGGACAAGTACTCCCTGATTAGAGAAAGCAAATTTAATTCGAGGAGGGGGAAGTCCTATTGTCTGACAGATATACTGGAATCTTTTTTCATTATTATTTCTTCCAGGATAGACGAGGCAGTGCAAGAGACATCCTATACTTACATTTTCAGACATCCTTTGACAGGGTTTCCTAGAAGAGGTTAATGCTAAGACGTGGAGCCACAGAATAAGTGGAAAGTTGGGTTTAATGGATTTAAAATTGGCTAAGAAACACAAAACAAAGTGTCGCACACCAGCAATCAATGGATCCTGTACCAGCCAGGAAGGTTAGTGGTGGGATATATTGTAAATTGTCCTAGGTCCGCAGATGTTTATGTAAAAAATTACAGGGTACAAGATATTACTGAAAGCAAGTTTTCAAATTTTGTTGATTACATTAAATTGCAGGGGAATATAACTGATGAGAATCAATGACATAAAACCACTATAAAAATCATATGCTTTTACTATTAATGTTAAAAAATACATGACAGAGAGTCCTCTATGCAAGTAAAAATTGGTCATTTTTATGATGCAAAGATTGTACCAAGGGAGAGTTGACAGACCTCAAATTTTGTACTGAATCTTTTCAGGACATCAGAAAACTCTACCATTGGATGTCCAGAAAAATTTAAGTGAGAATAAAACATTCTAGTCCAACAGAAACAAAATATGTACCAGGTTTAATAGAAATGATTAGTCAGATGAATTTGTGAAATTTGACTAAAAGAAGAAAAGGAGACAGTTTGTGGACTTCCTGGAGTTTGCTCACTTATGAGCTAATTAGTCTGTGATAGAACTAGGCAAATAATTAATTTGGGTTGTTTCAGGTGAGGTACAAAAATTAACAGAAACTTGGAAAGGGACAAGTCAAGAATTGATAAAGACCCTTCTGGCACAAAAAGAAAAATGGATAAATAAGAATTACTAATACTTTTAGGTTACTAAAATGTAAATTCACATGATATAGTTGACCAAGGTGAAATGTTTTGTTTAGTTTTGCATTATTTAACATTTCAATTTTCTCTGAATCCATTTCTTTTTGAATTTTACTTGAAAAATAAAAATACAAAAAAATCCACTTTGACAGTGTCAAAGTAAAACACATAATTTCTGAAACACATTTCATTTCAAACAAATATTGGGAAAATCTCTTTCTTGTGGTCCTTTTTATCAGATGAGATCTGAATTTGTGATTAGATTAATTCCCAGATTTGTGTGTGTGTGTGAAATGTACTAGTAATTAGATAAAAACTTCATCTTGGGGTGAACTGGGTGGGGGAAACAAAACATCCATTATTTAGCTGATAGGCAAATAAAAGGAACGTGTTTCAAGAAAGTTCAAATTCTGGGTTATTTTCCAGCCTGTGATCAGAGATAAATGACACCTTTTCCCTGGTCCTAATACACCAATTGAAGCCTTTCAGTGCCCTCATGCACTATGGATCCACCAAACATCAATTCAGTATTTATCCTGATTCCAAACCATTGCCCCACTATTTTTGTTATAAAAATGTAGACCACAAACTTTGCTTTCACTCATAGCTATGTGTGAGAGGCTGTAATGAATGAGGAGAAGGATCCGCAAGGAAAACATCTATTTTATCAGAATATGAAGACAGCATTAGCTGTAGTTATTGATAACCCAGAGCCTGGAGAATTGAAAAAGCACAGTAGTGTTTTTTCTCTTTTTTTTTTTCAAGACTTTTTTTTTTTTTTTTTAATGGGCCTATCCTGCCAAATGTTCCTCTGAAAATGATAACAAAAGTTTCATTCCTGGAACGAATTGTTTCTACAAACCATGATCCCAGAAATACAAACATGGATAAATGGTCCCATTTTAACTTTGAATGCGATATAACTTACTGAAAACAATCTGACAGTCTGCCAGCTTGCCTTCAACAATGGCACAGTACCAAAACTAAGACATACAGTGGAGAAAAGCATCACATTTTAGAAATAATTTCTCAGCTGAAAAGGTAAAAGTGGAAAAAAACCCAAAATCCAAACAACACAGAAGAAAGAGGAGTTGGGATAAGAAATTACTAAGATATCTCCTGCAGCGTCTTTTGCAGGATAGAGCAAAACGTGTGTGTTCAAGTTTCTTAGAAGAGCCACTGGAGAGGAGAAAAGATGGGTAGGTGGCTGGCACGTGGCAAGAGACAGAGGTTGGGGTTGTTTCTCCTACATGGCAGCCACGAGAACTTACTAGAAAGCATAGTTAATACAGGCATGCAGCTACTATGAAGACTAAGCTAGTACCTAACCATCTTGTACTTGTGAGTCTGAGATGCTAACGGTATGTAAAATTCTTTTAAATATTTATGTCAGGACATGGAAGTGTGCTAGGAGATCGTTTCAGGTCAAGGGGGCTCCTGAAAAGAGACAGACCCCAGTCTATCTCCAGCTGCAAAGGACAGCAACAACAGTTGCACCTTGGCACTCCGTTTTATTGCACTCTTGCAATAAAAATTCTCTTGCTGGTTTTTGGTGAAATAGGACTTTTCTGAAATATTTACTTGCAGCATGAGGAAGTCTTTCTCTCTGAACCCCTTCCTTTCCCCCCAAATTCCAACTTGATCTGAAATACTCTACTCTTAAAGCTTAAATGGGGGTCAATACATTTCTATTAAATCCTTTGATATTGATGGAACAGCATATTTTTATGGAAAAAAAAATGTTTGAGAAAATTTATTACTTGCTTGGATTATAGTAAGAAATAGATAAAGCTGCCGTTCATACACTGTAAATGTAGTTTACCCTCTTATTATTCAGAATGTAAAAGGAAAATTAAGGCAGCAAGAATCTATTTGTACTTTTCAGAAACTCTCTTTAGGAATACAACCCCATCACACCACAATTCAAGTCTACAAATAATAATATTACTCAGAATATTCACTCCCAAAGCAATTTTAATACCATGCAAAATATAATCCTTCTGTGCAGTATACCTCATTTAACAACCATTAGTGCCTTTTCCATCTCAAATCCAGTGTACCTAGTAATGATTTATTTTTTTGCATTGTTTGAACTGATTTCATGTTACCAACAGACCTGTACTAATCTTGTGGAGTGCAATACCCAAAGTGTGCTTGCCAGGTATTTTTTAACTTTAGGCGCTGCACAGTTTACAATAGAAAAAAACAGAAATTATAAATATTTTCTTCACTTGCAAGATAATAAACTAGAGGGTGGGGGAAAAAAAAAACAACAACAACCAAGAAACCAAAACCAACCCCTTGACCAATTTTGCATTTGAGAGTTCATTTCTTATATCTAAACTAAACCAATCCCTTAATTATACCACAGTAGGTTGATTACAGGCAACACTATGCAAAATCTATACATTGTGTTTGGCAGTGTATCAAACTAAGGCACAATATCAGCTCAACATTAACCATTTTCCCTTCCTGGGAGCCTGAACTTTCCAGGCACCCTCAGCTCCCACAGGGGCAAATCATAAGATCCATGCTCTTCCTGTAGGAAGGGAAACTCCCATCCCTTCCAGTTCACGCTGAAGCAAGAGACTGTGAGAACCAGCACCTTGCTGTTAAATAGCAATATGTAAACAGACAAAGAGTCAAAATCTTGCAAATGAGTTATTCATTATGAAATATTCACACAGCTTGACTGAGTGGGCCTCGCAGCAGAGCGGCAATGTTCTCGGCGCTTTATAAATAGGGAAAGCGCCATGCAGTGTACGTGCAACTTCCTCGCGGAGCTGCGCGAGCAGTGCACCGAACAGATGATAGAACTCCCAAGTCCTGTTTCTCCGTGATAATTTCTCATCTAAACTCCTAATTACACAGCACTTCGCATTCTGAGATATATAAATACATTTTTTCAGATGTACACTGTGCTAATGGTATGCATGGGAGAACGGGAACGTTCGTTGGCATGACTGCTCAATACCAAAAGTGAAAATCATCTCTCCAAACTCTGTTTCAGAGAAGTGAGAACCCCCAAACTACTGAGAAAAGTTGAGATATTTTGCAACATCCATGTGCTTGCTGCAGAAAAGCCAGCTCAATGTTTTTTCTAGGTCCTGTGCTGCTGCTGCTGGGTACATGAACTTCAACCATAGTGTGGGGCAGTGAGAGCCCACACAGAGACTGAAACTATGACGCCAAAGACTAAATATTTCACAAATTGGTTTATTTTTATACAGAAGAAATCCAGTTTGTTTATCTGGGGCCTTGATACTATTAATGCAAATCAAGGAGCAACCTGCAGGGACCACTGGGATCTGAACTACTAGCTCATTAATGTAGATAGATGTACCTATTCTATCCCAGGGATACATACTCCTATTAAAACTCATGAACTAATGAACAAAGGTCAATACTTTTTTTGTCTATCATTGGTTGCATGAACTAATGAACAAAGGTCTATGTAAATACTTTTTTTGTCTATCATTGGTTAATAAATCCTTCTAGAAGAATTTTAGGTGTGTTAGCTAGAGTATTACTTTTTACGTCATATTACTGTACAGTTCAACTGTAATTAGAATGCTGAATGATTTTCATGCCGTTGAAAAGGCCTCGTTTTCGTCATTACACCCCCAAACTTTTTACAGGTACTGTGATGGGTGCCATCTGTATGAGGAGCTGGTATCTTTCCATTCCGAGATTGATAGGTACTACCATATGGTAGATAGGATGCTCAACTTTGCAACACTGAAGGCTTTTTTGGCAACTTTCCAGGAGCTTGAGGGCCACACCTAATTTGCATACACATTTACATGCAATTTTTATTTTAAATAAATGCACACAGTCAGGATGGTTCGGTGAATTTGTGTTGCTTTCTCTTTGATAGATGTACAGGCATTATTTGTTGTTTGAGCTCCTCAGCAATAAAAAAGCTTTAGTTGAATCCACCCTGCAATTATTATTATTTATTGACACTGTTGCTGTGTTAAGGGTAGGAAAGCACAATCCCTAGCTTGAAGAGCTTCTGTAATTAGTCAAAGTAAGTTCATTGGCATACTTTATACTAGGTGATTGAAAAACATTTCCATTCAAAATTCTGTGGTTGTGGATTTCTTTTCTTCAGAAACTGCATCTTTTGCAGTGGACTGTTTTTCATCATTTTTGGGAACAGCTGAAGAAATATGTATAAATGTGGAAGACATGACAGGAAGAACAGGCAATAGACACAACTAGATGTCCACTCTGTGGGTTGGCCACCTCTGATCTCAGCCTAAAATGATTGCCTCTAAAACCAAGAGAATTTTTTGGTTTCCACAGGTGTTGTAACCTAGTTACCATCTTTAGCATGTTTTACCACTTAACTAATCCTTATAGTTGATTCCACAAATGGCTTATGGGTATCTTGCAGTAGCTCCCTTTTCAACCTGAGCTGCTGAAAATCACACAAGAAGGGATGCTGCCTTCTTCAGTTTCTCAGTGCTTGTTGTGAGAGACCATGATTGTCTCAGGTTTCCTCAAAATAACTCGTTTCACTGGCTGTATCAGGGTCCCTCTGTAGGGGCCAGATTTCTGCTAATTACCTTCTGGTGGGAAAGTGCTTAATTATAATATAATATTTAAAATAAAATCACCTAAGGGGTAAGAACAAATATCTCTAAGTAGAATAAAATCAATGTAAGGAGCTGCTGAAGAAGAGGCTGGGTCCTTCGACTTACCGTTGCTGATGATACAACTAAGCACCCAAGGGCCTCCATCTCTCAAACTCAGAGAGAGATTATTGGTAGTATATCTGACCACAGAAATTCATCAGCAAATTACTGTATTGATCCTCATTGATCCTCAGTTAACTGATTCTGATACGGACCTTGTTTATTTAAATGGGTTTGTTTTTTACTGAAAAAAAAAAAAAAAGGACCTTGTGAGTCAGATTCTCATACCTTTGTTAGTAGTCCCTCTGGGGAAAAAGATAAAAGTTGACATACAGGGAAGTGAGATTAAAAATGTTACACATCACTAAAGGAAACCTGAATGATGTAGAAGAAGTTCATGTGACTTAGCAGTGGTTCTAGGACACAGTAAACCCAAAACAGATGGTAAAGACGATCTTTTGTTAACACCTGGATAAAAATAAATGAGAATATAGTGGGAATTTTGGAGTAATTTGGGAGCTGGACCATTTCTGGGATCTGATCAGAGGCCAGACTCAGATTTATAGGCACAATCAAATCCTATGAGGGAAATTGAATTTTAAATATGTTATCAAGAAAATTGGTGTGCTTAGAAATGGCCAGAGGAGAAGCTGAGGATAGGAGTTGCAAGAGATTTCAGTGTTTTGGACATGCTTCTAATTCTTTGGTATGAATAGCAATATGATTGATGCAGCAATAACTGCAGTGCTGGAGGGATTTGATACCCAGAAGGAATACAATTAAGTGGATTTTGGATATTGGAGTGTTATGACCTTTGTCTAGATCATAATGTTGACATGTAAGAGCAAATGGAAGAATATAAGTATTTTCTTATTGTAATTGACTGGAGATATGGAGAACAAGGTGGATATCCAAATTTGCAGATAACTTGTTGATCCTAGAAGGTGGCTGGAGAACAGCAAGCCTTGACCAGACCTCAGGTTATCAGGAGGTAAGGGAGAAAAAGATTATTTAGAAGCAGCTCCTGGCTTCTTAGCACTCTTTAGTGGGCGAATTACATCCATCTAACATCTTCAGTATTGATTTACGGGTGAATGATGCTGTGGTTTGCTGCAGAGTGACACTGAGTCAGGATTTATTGGGAAAGTTTATCTTATTATCCAGTTGTGGTGTTATCCAGCATCCTTGCAAGGAGGTATAAAGGGGACCTGTCCTCACTGTTTCATGAATCACCACTGAAGTAATTCGGCCTTTGTCACTTCTGACCTGCGAACTGGGAACACAATAGACTTTGTGGGCTTTCCTGGGATGGGAGTCTTAAATGGAAAAAATCAGATCTACTCAGTGTATTATGGTGATGGGCTAGTAGATGGTAGCATCGAGTGGGGTAGTTGCCAATTAACAGCGTGGAGTTAAGTAAGCTCCTGCCTGCTGTGGCAAGAGAATAGTTCAGGAATAACCAGTCCTGCTACGCAAGTAATGAATGATATTAGCTACAGGAAGGGGAAGAGGTCACAGCCCTCTGGTATGGGGAAGAAAGAGGTTTTGAGTGTAGAGTAAACAACATGGGGATTGGTGAAAAAGAGTTCATGCTGAATGGTTTTACCCATTTATTCTTTAATGAACTGAAATAGAGACCAGCTAAAATCAGAGTAATAAAAGCTGGATGTCTCAAAGGTTTGCAATCTGTCTCTTGCACATCTTTACAGTGTGACGAGTAGACTTGTTTTAAGTTATATTTTTCCTATATAAAAACATTCATCTTATTTCTTTTTCTTTACAGTCATGGCAGGCAGATGATTTTCCATTATTATTGTTTTTCCCTTGCTAAATTAAGATTGTGTTGTTAGGTAGCCTTTTCCTTTTCTAAAGCTAGCTCTAAATTAGATAAAGACAGACAGCTGTGGCCTTCACATAACTATTTTTCAGCCGATGTCTGCATTTTCTATCTCCATGCTCATCTGGTGGTGAATATTCCCAGTTCTTACATATCTTTAAATCTTACTTTTTACTGGAGGAGATCCATAGCTGAGGAATGAAGAATGACAGGCTTCATGGAAACTTTTTCTGGAGTGCCTGGTGATGGAGGGTTTGCTTACACACTGAGGGAGTTAAAGTATAAGAAATATTTAGTTGCATGACTAAATTTTCTAGAACAAGAGATAGTAATGGAAAAAGTAGTAAAGAAAAAAGTTCAAATAACTGATACAAAGGCTCTCAAAATTTACTTCATTCTCTGATTTGTTTATTTTTCTGAACATTTCTTCTTTTGTTTTCCTAATTTCTCTGTTTCCACCTACTTTATCCTCCTATTACCTTTGCCAGTGTCTCTAATACTCACCCTAGTAATTTTTCCTGATCCCAGGCAAAAGTTCTTTCATTATCCTTTTCTGTTGAACTCATTGTGGTCTTCTACCCAAGGTTCTGCGCTTTTAAACTCATCTCATTTGGGATAGAGTCAGAAAGGCCCCTGTAGAAGAAACCATTTAAAACTATGAATGAATTTTAACAATATTATCTGGTAATTTTCATTTTTAATAACTGTAATTGGAGGATTTTTTTTTTTTTTGAGAGTCAGATAAATGTATTTGTGGTGGTGTTTTGTTGTTTGGTTTTGGATTTTGGGGTTGGAGTTTTTTTACCATCAAACTCACCATCAAAATATTTAAGCAAAGTATTCTATGAAAAAAGTTGCCTCTAAAGTTATTTTGCTTGTATTTCCTAATAATTCACTTGCAGTGTTATATTTAGCATTGCTATGTATTATATAATTCCCCTAATTCCACAGAGAAAATTTAAATATTTAAAATCTGCCTTAAAAAGTTGGCTGAAAATTCTAAGTTAGACTAATTAGATTGTTACCCCCTCTCAAAACCCCCTTGTACTTCATGCTGCTCTGCATTAGTTTAAATTTCGTGTTGCTTCTCAGCACTCCATAACACTAAATATTTCAGTAAGACACTATGAAGGTGTTTCGAATTCAACAACCATCTCTGATGGGTGGAACAAAATTCCTTGTGATATTGATCAAGTTTTATTCTTCCTTTCTTCCCTGAGAACAGGCAGCGCGGATGTTTTGATTTCTTTCAACCAGTTTCCTCTCCAGTGGGTGCTTTGATAGGAGCTAGAAAAGGAGCAGAGGCAGAGGAGTATTTTCCCGTACTTTGCTTGAGGAAACAGCTAGGAAGGAATCCGAATAACAGTGTTTGTTACATTAATTCAGTTGGAACAATCATGCCACCTGCAGTCACGACTCTGCATGCTGTATGTTGCTGAATGCAATCTTCTCTTTCCCAGCGAGGGTGGCTTCCCAGAAAGCTACAGAGTCACCACGAGAAATATTCCTTCCCCAAAATGCTTCAAATCTAGGCGAAAGTTGTGTAAGCAAATAGAATTTAGTAAGGCAATCCATGCTGGAGAGACCTGTGTGTTTTTGTGTTGTGTTTTTCAAAGTCTTGTTTTTTCATCAGTTGGGAATGAGAGCTTGTACTTCTCAAATATTTTGTTCTTACACGACAAGAATGCTCCAAGATGTTCAGATTGCACAATGTCTGGACCTGGCAAACGGGCACGAAAAAGAAGTTTGAAACAAAAACGCCAAGGTGTAGGGCTTCATTTGGTTTCATCTAAACGTTGTTTCTCATTTAAGTTGAATTCCTGCCAGCCACATTGCACAGTTAGAGTAGAAGTACAAAACAATTACAGAAGAACCAATAAAATAAAAAGCCTTTTTGAGCAATGACAGCATTCAATAATTGTGTCAATGCTGCTTTAAAAGTTTCAGTTTCTACAGCATCTCCAGTCCCAAAGTGTCTCATCTGCTTTCTAATTTTCCACAAGATGCTTTTAATATTTTGAGATTGATATTGAACCACAGGGGTCTAAAAGGTTTCAAAAGATCTTGCATATGCATTTGGAACCAAACGATCAATTAGATTAATAAAGGGGAATTGTAATTTATATATGAAGCCTATAAATGCTTGCAGAGAGGTATGGAGTAAGAAACCAGGCAATGCTCACAGCTTGGGGAGAGCCAGGATTTAAGGTGAGAAAACAAACATACAAAAAAAGCAGTCAGCACCAGTTTTGTAACATTAATCTGATGCTTCCTGATACAAACATGGGAGAAATGGGAAGAAATGATGAATTTAATACAGCACCTGTCAAGGTAATTATCGTCTGAAACCGGTTGTACCTTGGGAATGCTTGTATTGCTAGAACAAAGGAAAAGCTTGTAAATGGGAAATTGTTATTAATTTCTACGAGCTGTCCTGTTATGGTTGAAATGTTGCCTTC
>NW_010237862.1:68033-71682 GCF_000690775.1 Eurypyga helias
GCATTTTTGAGTGGACAAATACAGATGGAGTTATTATTTTAAAGTTTTCCCTTACACTTCTCTTACAAAATTATTAACAGTTAAGGGAGTTCTATAACATAATTTTGCTTTTAGTCCTACGGTTGATGCAAGTGCTCTGGGTATTTAAGTCACTAAGAATTCATTTCCGTTAATTATAGATCATGTTCTGATATTTGCTTCTGCACATAAGACATTTAGGGTCGCTGAATTCGCCCTGCATGCCAAAAGGTTCTAGATACAATGCCTGAGAGACAAAAGTTCAATTCTCCATAGTAATAATATGCCCACAAAATCTCAAATGCAGTTCTAGTTGATAAGAGCAGTTTGTGGATCAATATATTCAATCTTAGGTAGGGAGGTCAGCCTGTGACACTAGTGGATCTCTAGAGAAGAAGAAAGTGAGGACTTTGGAGTGTTTTAAAGTGGCCTTGCATCACTGAGTTGGGCCACGGCCAGCATTCAGATGTAGCAGTTATTTCGCTAGCATTTGATGGAGTTACTTTCCATGGCCAATTTTAAGAAGGGCATTGCAGTTCTACCAGAGGTTTGTTTAAAATAAAAAGCTTTTCATTCTAGAGAAGTTGCCAAGCTGGGGTAAGGGTGGGAAAAGTGTTTCTAAAGATAAAGTAATAACATCTTGGAAAAACAACAAAACACAAAACCATACAGCAATCTGAAGTGGTGCGATTTACTGATGAGCTGCTGACAATAAGAGGTTTAGATGTTTGCTACCATCGTTCAACTGCACGCCACAAAATCTAGTGACCTTATTAATGAAAGGAAAAAATACAATCTGTTTTGTGGCAGATAAACTCATTACACATGAGGAAAGGAGAGAAGAATGAAGAACTTGTATAAAGATAGAGTGCAATAAATTTACTGGAGTCAGAATCTGGTCAGCAATAACTTCTGTGTTGTTTTATAAGGTATTTTACTGTGCTTTATCATTCTAGGAAAGAAAACCTTATAACCACAGTAACTGCCCTATCATAGGCTGGTTAAATAGTTTTTGAGATAGAGATCGCCATTTCGAAGACTCATATATCCCAGCACGTTAGGTGTAGTGCTACTTTTGTACTTTGTTCAGTCTTGTCAGGGATAAATGTTCGTAGAAACGTATATCAAACCGTGTTTCTCCCTCCTTCCATGTACACGATTACTGTGGCTCGACTCACAACCAAATGAACTCGGGCTTCCGAGCTGTTTGCAGTGATTTGCATGATTACCACAAATAAGGGTGGTGGCAGAGTGTTCAAAAGCAGTTTCCTTCACGTTGACAACACTTTATGATCAAATGACTAGCTTCACCTCTTATAGCTCTTCCCTTCTGGGATAAGAAAATTGAATTTTTAGGATATACAACAAGCAACATATGTAGCATGAAATCATGGTGTTATAGGGCTGTACAAATAAAAGATGGTCTGAAAAGGAGACTCACGGCACTGCTGTTGTTTCCTATACTTAAAAATTCAAATTAGTCAGAATTTTAAAGAATACTGTACATGTATTACTATGCGAATACTCTCAAAATGTGCTTGATATTCAGCATTTGTGGAAAACTATTCAAATATAGTTTTCCTTTTATTTTTCCTCCCTGCATTTACTCTTGCAGAGAATCTCTAATTGGTTAGACACCTTTGAAGTTCAAGATATGTCATTATCACTAACTGGCATAAAATGCGACATAAAATCCTGAATTTCAAAACCCAAATGTTATAAATTTGAACTTATCCAAAGCTCTAAAAATAATTAAATTAGGAAAACAGAGACTTGAGAAAGGTTCATCAGGAATAGTTTAATTTAAGGGGCATTCTTTTGTATTAGCTCTATAAAAAACCACATCTGAACTCTACAAGGATTTCTAGGATATTTTTTTGTATAGCTAGTTTTGGTGGAGATCTTTTCTTTTTATTTGTTGAAACGTAATATACAGCATATTCTGCAAAATAGATAGTCTATTTATGTGAAAACTAACTTTATTTTTGGAGGGTTTTTTTTTCCTGTACTCCTATTTTCACTTCTCGGAGAAGAAGGAGAATGGGATGCTTCGCATCCCTCAAGGCATGATTCATTTCATACTGCCTGGGAATGGGGAGACATCAGTCCCTGTGTAATGCACTTCACGTTTTCAAGATTCTCTTTGTGGGCACAGAAACAGAATTAAAAAATCCCAAACCTTTATATTCTTGCTCCAGAGACACTTCCCATGGCAAATTCCAGATTGCAGCGCCGAGGTTGCACTGCACAGGCTTCTAACGTCGCACAGAGCCTGAAATGTGCAGGAGACGGGAAAGCAGTAAGTATTCAGGGTGCTATTTCTTAGCAATAGCGTTATTTCCAATTTGCTGTCTGTGTGCTACAGAAAACAGTCGCAGCAGAAAATCCACAAAATAAGTGTTTATCGAGGCTTCTGGTTCTGGGTGAAGAGTCCTCGGGAACTACCCGGCTTTTTACGCAAAACTCAGTCTTATGGATCTCTTATCCTCGTATTTGTTGCCAGACAGCCACTCGCATTCACCCTCTTTGGTTTCTCAAAACTTGTTTTCTGGATTATATATGAGAATTGCAGGTTCCATGAGAACCCCCTCCAGCCCTGCGCTCACCTGAGCATTCGGGGCGGCGGGGAAAAAGCAACACACGCAAAGCTGCGGTAACAAAAGTGGGAGCAGTTTCTTTTTCCCAAATACTCCTGAGAAATGTAGTGGTTTTGTCTATAGGTGGTGCTGCGTGAGCCTGGAAAAGAGACGTGTGTCCCCATGGCTTTGCGGTCCCCAGATGGTGTTTCCCTGGGTGGCATAGGACCAGCCCTTGGGCCCTGCGAGCATCTGCACCCGAGTTTGGGGTCTCCATCTTTAGGGACTCTAAAACATCACAGTAGGAACAACTCTCAGCTGTTTGGTGCCAGGGTTTAGATATCTTCATGTCTTTTGCAGTTAAATATAGGGTTGTAAAGGAGAAGCAGTGGAGAGGAATGGTCTTGAGGGCGATGCCAGCAGCTTTCCAAGGGAGAAGGAAGGCTGCAGTGCAGTGATGTCTCTCCTCCGGTTTGTTTAGGGTCAGGCGTTTCAGTCACCTGCGTAGCTTAGCCCATCGTTTCAGTGTAGAAATACAAGTGAGACCTTTTTCACTCTTTTTCATAATGCATTTTTGGGGCTAATAAATGAAGAACAGATCCAGTAACAGTTTGCATTATCCCATTCCAATTTTACGTTTCTCATTTCCCAATTTTTGCCTTGGACATGGTGAAATACTGTAAAATACAGGTATTTTCTTGAGAACATATATAGCAAGAAGGGGTGAAACCAGAAGATTGGACCTGATGCAGCAGTCAGATATACAGCAGTTTTATGTCAGAAAACATTATAATAATTGTGGAATATACAATTGCCATGCTGACAAAAAACAAAAAAGTACTTTTCATCTAAACAAATTGGTTTGATTTATTGTGTTTTATACGTATGTTATATTTAATATTTCCATCCCCCTTAAACACTGTGTGGCTTTCCAAGCATGTTGGAGGACTCCAAGGCCATGTTTTTGGCATTGCGGATGACCTCATTATTAATCAGAAAACATCTGGGCAGGCAAAGCGGGGGGTGTGTGTGTGTGTTCAGAGAGCTGTGGATGG
>NW_010237862.1:71756-78833 GCF_000690775.1 Eurypyga helias
GCATTTCTGTGTGAGCTGCATCATTTACAGAAGATTATTTTAGCCCATATCTCAGGGGCAGGCAGTGCCCCAGGAGCTGGCTGCAGAGCCAGGGCAGATGCTGATGCCAGGTACTAGCTGTGGTGGTTGATGAAGGAGATAACTCATGCCTGTCGCTTACCTGTGTCTGCCAGCCCTGTGGTTGCACTGGGTCTGTTTAGGCATTCTTGGAGCATCCCTCCTATAAGTGCAAGTATTTTTTCTTTTGTTCTGAGTTGCTTAGCGTATGCTCAGGTTGACACGTCCTGCGGAGATTTGTATTAAACTTCCATCTTGCGTTTTCAGCAGAGACCCCACAATTTGCTCAGTACACATCAGTAGAGAAGATATGTAATAAAAATCAGACAAGTGTACTTATTTTCCAGAATATAGACACTACCCTACCATTATGCTTTTTACATTTAACAGTATAAACAACAATTTAGTCTGCCCTTAATGTCCTAAATATGCTTAGTTCCATCACGGTCAAAATTGAAGGGCAAGGCAAAAGGACAAAGAAAAGATGGTAAATGTTCCACAGAAATAACCCAAAATACACTTCTAATAGCATATGCACATTGTTAAAAAATGAACCAGTAATAGTACAGGAAAGGGTGTGTATTTACGGTGTCACACAGTGTGGAAACAAAGCCAGGCTGCCTCTGATGTTTACCCACTAACGGAAAAAGACCTTTTGTATTACAGGGTTTTCTCCCCGTTTGTACAAGAAGACGAGAAACACCCTGCACTGGTTGCCTGGAGGAGGGGAAGTCCTGCAAGGGGCTCAGCAGACATTGCCACTGCCGGGAGAAGTGGCAGAAGAGGGTTGGTGTCCTTTTGTGCTACGCTGCAAGGTGCATGTTCAATGCTCAGAAACAGAAACTCTAGGAAGAAAGACTTGTTTTTTCTTTCTTTTTTGTCTGTAGTGAAGGTTTTTCTGTGTAGAGAAGCTATTTCAGAGTAAGGCAGTGGTTGAACTTAAAGGATCATACTTTACGCTTACTTTGTGATGGACATTTGTTTTGCCCTGATAGTGCTTATTGCAGCAAGTGGACCATGGCCATGCCAGTAGTAAGTGGGGGGAGCTGTTGCTGAATGGTAATTCTGGGTCCAGACCTGCATCCGAGCATTCCATGGTAAATGAGTATCAAAGAAAATAATAAATAATCAGGTTGAATCTAAGCAGCAGGATGGGTTTAAGACCAAAGCTAGATGTGTTGGCACAAAGTATAGCAGGAAGTGAGGGCAGCAGGTTTTACTGTCGTCTCCTCGGTGTCCCAGAGGAGCGAGGGCTCCTTCAGGGGCAGCGTGTGGTGATGGAGCATGGTGCCGTGGACTGCACCGCACCGCAGACTGAACGCTGTGCGCCGCCGCCGATTTCCTGGGCTGGGCTGGTGAGGGATGGGGCTGTTGAGTTGTGTGATTCTGATGGCAGTCACACCGCGCTCTGACTGAGAGCTGAGAGACAGTGAATGACAAGAGGCAAATGAAGAGTAAGCCAAGAGCACCATGCGTAGGAAGCAGAGCAGTCGCGCGCCGTGTCCAGAATGGAGCAGTTTTGCGTAGTTAGAGATGTTCAGCCATGGGGTGTGGTGTGTGGACAAGGTAAAGAGCGGGCAGTAAGAGGTAAACTGCTCTGCCTATACGACATACACCCGCTGGTCAATTTTAAGTATGGAGTTCTGCCCCACTCACCTAACACTCTTATCATGGATTGCCCCGAGTTAGGCAGAAACCTAAAATACTTATGCATTTGACTAAAAGTTATTTTTTTTTGGTGTAGTTGTTTGTTTCAACTGATTAAGTAGTGCTTGTACATTTTGTATTAATATGAAACCTGAAGTCCAACTACGTGTCCCATCTTCTATGACACGTAAATAAAAGGTCTTTAGATAGTGAAATATTTGCAGCCTTACCTCAACTCGATAGTCTGATAGTCTGCCTTAAGATTTAACAGCCATTTTGTGTATTTCTGAGGGATCAAAATATGCAAATGATTTAAGCAAAAATGTTTTCTCTTACCTTTATATACAGCTTTTTAATATAACGTAGGACTAGGAGCATATTTTATAGTATTTTTTCACAAAAGATTTGAACTTTGTATAGTCAACCTATCAAAAATGTATAAATTCTACAAGAAAAAACCCTGCATCATTTTTTTTCCCTGGGAAGTGGAGCAGTTAATATTCAACATGAAATGTCTAATCTTTAAATACATTATAATCTAACTGCTTAGGATAATTTTTGCTTTAATACCTTAAGAGTCTGCAAAGCCTGAAGGATGGGATTATTAAAATGGAATTTTAATGTCAAAATTATCAGAGAAGAGAACATATTGCTAGTGTTCATAAAAAAATGTATTCAATTTCTGTTTGATTTGTTCAAATAAGAGATGAGAATATATTTGATTATAGCTAGTAAGTATTCTGAAAGTTGATCAGATGACTGCAGGTCATTGCAACATAAGTGCTGTCAACTATGGGGATTATTATATTTAAGACATTGAAATATGTGGTAACATATAAACATACCTGGTCTAATGACTCTTGTAAGCTTCTGTGAAGATGCTCTATAGGGAGAGAGAGATTCAGGAACAAAAATCTCATGGTTGCCACACAGACAAAATTGCTAACTGCCCAAGCATTAAAAAACAAACAACCATACCAACCGAACAAAATAGTCTTACTGCTCCTTGCAGGTTTAAGTAAAAAAAATCAAATTTGCTTGAATTTGAGTTTAAAATCATCCTCTGGGCTGTCGGGGCTATTGGGCTAGTGCTGAGGAGCAGAAGCCAGGCTCCTTGCAGCTCTAGCCAAACTTTAGATTTTCCTGAATCATGTAAAAATGAGCTCTGAAAAGTAATAGGCGTAATCAAGGCATCCCACCTGCCTTCCCCAAATTCATAAATCAACTGGACTGTCACCAGCGTCCTACCAACAACTATTTCTTTCTATTATTTAAGGTGCTGTCTAGATAGAGAAAAGTTAATCACTGTCTAGAACATGGACCTGCAAAGTCTCTGAAGATCAGTATACTTTTGTCAGTTGTTTTTATGCAGTAATCTAACTCCACGATCTTAATCCAGGAGAAGGATTTGTGTTATGTAAATGCAGGCAAAAAGACTCCAGATTCAATTGCTTTAAGTGGTTTGCAAACCTGTTTGAGTCCAATGGTTGTGACGACCTTTTTTTTGTTCTTCTTGGAAGATCTGGCATTGATTGTCTGGAATTAGTGTAATACTGCACAAGTTAACAAGGTAAAAATTACTGTTAGAAAGTTGCCTGCTGTGTTCACAGGCTTCTCCTGTGATAAACTGCATGGTGTGGATGCAAATTTGGCATGCCTGAAAACAGAAAGCAAGAGTAAGAAATGCATGGTTTGCCTTCAGAGAAACAGCCAAGGGAAAATAGAGTAGTCCTGGTAAAAAATGAGAGTCTGTCTACAAGGAAAAGGTGTTGCCACTGTGGTTTTGTTTTTATCTCAACAATACAACTGAACAAATACTTCAGAGAGAGAAAAAGATGAATTTACAGGTATTAATGAAGATATCAAAGTAACTTTCATATTTATAAATACTTTTCTATTTGCCATAAATGCTTATGCACAGTTTTTACTTTCATAAGAACATTCAGATGAATTGGCCATCTTACAGTCATTGTATTATGCACTTGTCTTGTATATTTTCCTATTTGTAAAAGTTGATTTTTCTGGTCGTAAAGGATTAGGTTTTTTCCCTAAAGAATTTACATCATGACTAATACACCTGGGTCAATTGTCCAACCATTTTTTTTACATTGCTAAGGATTTATGTGTGTGAGGAGACAATCTATCTTACAGTGAATAGCTGAAGACTGTAATAGAACAAAAAATACATACAAATAACCCAGAGGTTGCAATATGTTTGTATAAAGTATTCAAACAATTTCAAATAACAACTGAACTTGTAAAAATCAACATCTGTTCATGGATTATTCATGAATCAAAATGGTAAAACTTGTTCAATAAAAATAGTCTTCAATGAATAGTTACCCTGGTTGCTGAAAAAATAGGATTCATGCAACAGAAATCTCAACTTCAAGATTTTCATGCAGTTCAGATTCGTTAACGCTAACATTATCTTCTGGTATATGAATTGCTGCACCAAGACAACTAATACAAAAAAGCCAGCTAAAAAAACCAATATCAAGATAACATTTAGCTTTACCAATTTAGGTAATTATGGTTTTTTCCACAAAATATGTATATTGAAGTTCATCAGTAATTGTGTTTTTCAGTTTGTGAAGGAGGATTTTCCCTGTGACAATACAAACTTTTCTTTCGATTTTAGCAAATACCTACAATGGTGAGTTCGTACATAATGATTTATGACTATTAATAGAAACTATAATAAGAAATCAATAGTCATTCAACCTACAAGTATCATTTTTACCCAACTGAGAGAGAGGTAGGAAGCTATCCTGTGGTTTGGCATACTTACATAAAAAACACAGTAGGTAACATTTTCAGAACAATGCACATTTTTAATTTATGAATGTTCTTTTATAAACTTGTATATACAGTCAGTTTTTTCTTCTTTTTTCTTCAGTGCTACATAATTATAACTTGCAAAATGTAAATATTTATGAATTCACAGGATGTTCGCTGGAAGAGAAGAATGTTATACTTGCAGATTTTTCTTGTACTTGCAGGATTCACATAATATTATTTGCCATCATGATGTACAGAAAAATGCAAAAAAATATAATATTCTACATTTGACTTTTCTGAAAAATACCATCTGGTGTTATTTTTTGAGAGTTGGAGATTAGCTCTGTAATTGCTTATAGTTAGAGATAGACATTACTACATTTATTGACAATTTTATTCTCTACAATAATCTTACATTTAAATAGTGACTTTGTTCCTGAAGGATGCCAAAGTGATTAAACTGATATTCAAACTCTTTGGATCACATCACCCACAACTGAAATGCAGCCATCTCTGGGGTGAAATATTGCAGCTGTTTAACAGCACTCAACAGCACTGTATAACAGATTTGGAAATGAAGAATACCTTATTCAAATGAAAACGGGGACATTTAGGTAGGCAAAATAATTATCCAAATTGGTGTTTGGCCAGGATGTTAGTTCTCACATGTCTACACCCAGAAAAACTGACACTGAATCCTAATAACCATAATTTCTCAGGCCCTTGGGTCAGCTGCTCATCTCTGAGAGGTCATTGCCCAAGTGCAGCCCCAGCACTGTTCAGAGCTGACCAAGACTGTGACCCTGTGCACAGACCGTGGAAAATCTGGAGTCACTTGGGTTTTTCTCGACCACGTGGATATCATGCACCGGTTCTTGTGAACCTCTCTCCATGCAGAACAACTCTGCTGTGGTATCTGTGAAGGTTTGGAGGCTGTAAGTGGATCTAAGTTGCACGTCAGTCAACTCATGGGTCTTGGACTATTCTACCTTTCCTTTGCCTGATTTTCATCATACATCAGAAGCGGGTGAGGCAGCAGCTAAATTCCAGTTAAGTACATGACGGTAATAGTCATTGCCTTTCCAGACACCTGTGTTGGCTTTCATAATTTTCAGGAGATAGTGATTGTGATCTACATCACCTTACTATCCTGGGCTGCTTGCTCTCTGCTTTAGGTGAAGTTTCCAAGCTGGACAAATATTTCAGCAAATATTTTTTTCCAAAGAGTTATGCTAAAACCGTCGACGCCATTAGACTTTCATCATACGTGAATTAAACGGACAGGACTGGAAGTGTGAACTGCATCTGTCAATCTCAGTGTAACAATACATTTAGCTTGGGTACATCATCAACGTTGGAAGAAAACACTTGTCAAAGTTAAAAAGCAAGCAACTCTTTGCTAAGTCATCTGCCTCCACATAAGCTTCTGTGCTTGTGTATGCCAAAAGTTCCTCCTCACCCACAGCTGCCGACCACAGTATATTTTTGCACCACTCTTCTGTTTGTCATCTACAGTGCTTCTTGATGCGCAATTACGGCCAACCGCGTGCACCAGCACTGTGCTCTTTCTCATTATCCCGTTGTCAGAGATGATGAAAATATCATGCCTATGGATTTCTTCAGTTCACGTGCGGCAAACATTCCACGGAGCTTTCTCTAGTTGGAGGTGTCACATGAAGGAGTCCTACGGAAACATTGGCCTTCATCAGATGGACGAATTCCCCCTTACTGATATATAGCTTTACCAACGCTTTGTCTAGCTTCTTGTTTTTAATGTCTTGTTGAACAGGCTCCAGACTACCTAAAGCATTTCTCTAGACTTCACAGGAAGAATCAATACTGTCACTACAAATAACTACGGATGACATTGAACATGGCAGGAAAGTATCCTCTCAATAGGGACCTGTGGACATTGAAAAATGCCAGCAAAATGGAGTTCTGAGCTTGGCGAGTTTGGAGTTTGAGATGAGTGCACTATATAGGAAATTGTTTGGTATTGAAGGTGGGCACTTTTGGGAATTAGCCACATGGTTTTTAAAATGAAGTCAATGTATCAAATATTTTGGTTAAAGTATTTTCATCCAGATCTGCTAATTAATCAAAACTGAAGTTTTAAGTGGGAAAGAATTCTAATAAATTTCCTAAGTTGTAAAAAGTTTGAGAAAATAATTTTTTAAAAATCCTAATTTTTATTTTTCTAAGTAAACTTTCCATTTTGGAAATGGGAAAGCTGTATGGTTTTCATTAATTTGGAAGTCAGAGTAGATGGTATCCATCTTCTAATCTTTGAAATTACAGAAAGCATAATTGTTAAAAGCCATTGATCATGTGTAATTATTAAGGTATGTTTTAACTAATGGGTTTAGTTGAAGTAAAATACTTGAAGTGTTGGGTAGATCTCTAATTGAAAATAATCCTTGGAACCGTCTGAATGATAACATTTTGCAACTACTGTCCTTTTTCCACCTGGAACACCTAAGCAGTTTCAAGTCCAAATAGGTTTTTTCTGTATTCATTTATAGGATGCATCTAATATGTATGTTGTTTAAAATCTTCAGGCATTGAACTTGCTTCTAGTGTTGGCCTGATAAA
>NW_010237863.1:0-25837 GCF_000690775.1 Eurypyga helias
TAATCCTCCCAGGCTTCCTGTCCCTACTTTCCCACACTGTAGGCTGCTTTTTTTTGCCTCACTTTGTCCAGGAGCTCCATGTTCATCCACACAGGCCTGTGGCCGCTTTTACCTGACTTCCTCTTCGTTGGGATGCATTGCTCCTAAGCTTGGAGGAGAAGAGAAAATCTCTTCTTAGAAGTAAAGTGTATTTCTTACGGAAACATTTTGACATACCCAGTAGCCTCAAGGAAGTCTTTTCCATCAGTGGGGCTGTCATCCAAAGGTAACTCTTCTGTTCCTTCCAAGCCCTGAGCTTGCTGCATGTCATTCAAGGTGCAAAAAGATGCTACTCTCTGATCTGTAAGAGAGTAACATAAGGATAAGTTCAAAACTGGACATACACACAAAACAAAAAGGCTGTATCACAGCCATTACCCTGGTTCAGTTAGAGAAACGGATGTAGGTTTCTACATCACAGCTTTGAAGATAATCAGCAGATGTAAAGTATATTCCAACTAGTTGGCTTCCCCACATCTGCATCCAAAGGCAACCCCAAAGCAATTTTTTTGTGTCTATCAGCAGAGTAAGACAGATTTGTTTGGACCAGTTAATGCTGATATGAACAATAAATTGGTCTTGATGAAATCTGCAGAAAACCATTTGAGAATTCAGGGCCACAACCAATGACAATAATAATACTAAATTCAGTGAAAAGGTTTGCATTTTCCATGGACTTAAAGCCATCAGATTCCTCAGAAATCTGCACTGTTCATTTCGTACTGTTTTACTGTCTCAAGCATTTGCAGAACCTAATGGTAATCTGCACACTTGAAAACCAATAAATTCACACTGTTTTTATGGAGCTTTTGTTAAATGTATTACTAAGGCACACTATTATCTACATTGGATTCCACTAGAACATAATCTAACTAGCACAGATGTAATTACCTATGGATATACAGTGTGGTTGCCAAAATACATCAGTCGCCACGTAATAGAAGTATGCCATGCAGATCATCATTGCACAGAACAGGAGTAAACGATGCATTCATGAGGATTTAATTTGTTGTCTTTAAAAACAAAAAAATCCATATTCCGTGGAGACTGATTTAACTTACTTCTCTCAAACAAAATCCGTGTCTGCAGGCTTGTCTAAATTCTGGTGACAACATGCCTGCCTTGCCCTTTTGCCCCTCGCTCTACCACCCCGCAGACCCGAAGCTTGCATTATCATGCAAACGTGCAAACATAGGAAATATTAAAGAAAGTTTACAAAAGGCAAAAGTCATCAATCCCAGACCATCACCTAGAAACGGCGTGTGATGACAGAACGGCCCAAATTCTTCATCTGAGTCAAAACCTGGAATAAGATTTAGAATGTTCCTATGAACAAGACAGTCCATCTCCACCGGAGCAGCTGTGGCCCTGATGTACAGCGCGCACAGTGGGATGCACCCGCCCCACTCGGGCTGGCTCTCACTCTCAACGCCACTTGTGCGCAACCCCGACGCGACAGTAATGCATGAGGCGTCCCGCCCCGAGTCTCATAGTAATACCCAGTATCGCGACACAGCGTGACAGCTTGGCATGACACACAAAAGGCAACCCTCCAAACTCCAAGCACCCAAACAGTTAGTGCAGACCAGATCATTTTCACTAGGAAGGAAATTTGGGTTTAAAAGTTCTGCCAACCAAACTTAGGAAATCACTACAAAGCACTTTAAAGGGACTTTTAAAATCAATAGTTTTAAGCAATAGTAAAGATGGACAATTTATTTTACAGTGTAATGGATAAAAGTTGCATGTAATTTTTTGTCCAGTTTTGAAGACCACCGCTTATTTCCCCTGCTTTTATCCTTATTCTGGACTAGTGACAGATCTCAGCAAGTAAGAATGTGACTTTTTTCGTATGTGCCAACAATAGGGTAAGAGTATAATTTTAAACACATAATCAATGACATAATTTACAGATTTGAAACTTAAGTTGAATAGATTTAATTAGTACTGAAACTGGTTTCCCAGATCAAATGTAGTACGAAGGCCAGAAATGAGATTGTGTCAACAACCAGCCTAAAGTACACACATCTAAACACTGACTGCACCTTTATCCCGTTCACATTTTCATTACCACTCGCTAGAAGAAAAGAAAGCCAGCAGCAAATGTTATGCTGTTGCCATTTTTTCCTGTGGCCACCAATGTGCGACATGGGACATCGTGTCTCAGCGGCAGTTCGACTGTAAGACAAAGCCACCCGCATTTTTTCCCCCTGCTGAGTAAGCTTAAATAAAGAGAATGGCCACTTGTCTGGTTTATTTTGGAAGTTCAGAAAACGCGTTGCCGGTTTGCCCTCCCCAGCAGTACTGGAAAGCATCTTTTTTTGGTGGATGAACGCAGGTGCAAGAACAGGTACATGCAGCTGGCAATGAAATCACATGATGTCATTTTTAAACACAAGATTTTAAAATATTTTGGTATCTATTTCCACACACAAGGAAAATATAAAAAGCATGGTGTTTGTAAGGAAGTATAATGTGTGGATTTTTTCTCACTTGTAAAATCTCTAATGAATTTCAGCTCCACATAATTTAAAAATAATATTAACACAGTAGGAAATTGTTAATCTCTTCTATTTTCCTAGTATAACTTAAACATTTTTCCAACATTCATATCTTTACAAAATATGAAACCATATTCTTACATCCATCAGTTGAGGAACAGAGTCACTACATGGCCAGTACTCTCCAATCATACAACATACTATGTAATTCCTACTTTTCAAAGAGTAGTTCCTTAATTTTCAAAAGCCAGGACAGTGTTGAAGTCATTCTCTGAACAAGTTAGTAACACAACAAACCTCTGTAATAACTAGTACATCAACATGATCCTGAACTAACCAAATATTTTGCCTTGGAATACTTTTCAAGTACTTTTAAAGAGACATTTTTATTTTCAGTTATTATCAAGTCTCACTAATCTCCCTACAGTTACTCACACTTGGCAACAGTTTCACCAATTTACTATTTAAATCAGAACTGGTTTTAAACCTGAATTGTGATGAAGGTTGAACTTGTGCTTCAAAGAGCAAAATCTTCCTACTGATTTTTGTTTCCTTTGTTCTTAACAGAATAGGCTTGAATCTATATTCATGAAAATGAAGTCAAAGCTACTTTCACTGACAGAAAAATTAAGTCTATTTCTGACTATGATGCTGTGGATATAAGTTCTGCTTTCTCCAAACTACAGGGACACCTCCTGTTCAATTCAAGTGATATGTCCATGCTAAACCAAAGAAAATACATGTAAATCTCAGAGCTCTATGTGGGACATCTTTGCCAAACCTCACATAGAACCCACACATGGAAAACTAGTTACAAAAATATATTGGTGGTTATATCAAAAGTTTAAGCGACAGTTGCCGTAGCAAGACCAAAGATTAGGCAAAATTCATGTCTCACCTTAAAGTAACAGAATTGTAGAGGTGTAACTGTAATTAAGAATTTGAATTTTTGTTCCAGGCCACTAACAGAGGCCAGAAAAACACTCCAGACGATTTTGATGTACTGGAGAGGAGAAAAGGCTAAAATGAGTAGGGTGTGTAAAGCTGCTCTCATTATTAAGGCGAAGTCTACCCACAAACATACACTGAAGCACATATGCACTGAAGCAAAGAGTTACACATGCATGCTCAAGAAATGACCAAATGTTAACTAAACATTTTCTTTTTTTTTTCCTAGCAGTTTAATATACTAATTTGGTTAAAATAATTATCTCATGCTGAATGCTTCACTTCTTTCTCATTATGTTGTGTGTAGCATTACTTGCAATGAGCTATAAAGGTTTTAAATGGAAGTATTAAAATAATAGTGATTATAGCAGCACAGATGTTTCTGCAAAGATAAATGGGAATTAAGAAACGCTGCATTCTGATCAGCACCAGGAGACGTTCATAAAAACAACCTGGAAAAAAGTCAGACCTATTTTAATGAACTAAATCAGAGACAGAGGGACTTTCGTAGGTTGCTAATTCCCACGATACGATTTACCAAACACTAAACAGCCATTTTTTAAGCACAATAAACTCAGTTTAAAGTATCACAAATAGTACGAAGATCTATTAATAATAATAATAATCTATATTAATGTTTATGTCCATTCTCTTCTATAATGACAGTAACAGATAAGGACATCTATGCCCCATCCCTGGCTGTCTTCAAGGCCAGGCTGGATGAGGCTTTGAGCAACCTGGTCTAGTGGAAGGTGTCCCTGCCCATGGCAGGGGGGTTGGAACTAGATGGTCTTTAAGGTCCCTTCCAACACAAACCATTCCGTGATTCTATGATCTAGAAAGGCTTCTCCTTTTGTTCCCCAAAATATCGACAAGTTCCAAAATTAGCCATCAACAACATAATACACATGTTGAAAGCCAGTCCTCCTTCTCTAAGTGGGACACCTATCAAAGGATCTTTAATCCGGCTTTCCAGTTTATTCTATGAATCCCTATATCAACCTTTACTCAGTTCAACATGTTGCTTGCTTTCTTTTTGCTTCTTTTTTTCCCTGACTGCTCTCCCTAAAACCCTAGCTCTTTTGCTCTACAGCCATGTCCAGTTCTATCTATTCCTTATTGTTCACTTCAGGGACGGATACAAAAATATTACACCAGCGTATGCCTAGCATATCAGCTACTCCCTGGTTACTCCCTCGCTGCAGCTACCACCAAAATAAAGGGCAGCAACCAGAAGTGACCTATTTATGTATGAAAGAAATGGAAGGATACTACTTGCTGGTGACTCCACACATACCAAAGATGATCTCTGACTAAATATCAGAGTCAAAACTACATCCTGCAAAGGGAGGCCGTGTGAAGACTTAAAATAATATTGCACTGTGCTCCAGCTTTTGAGTACTGACCCTTAACAGGCACAGCTCAAGCAAGACCCCTTACTGATGCAGATCCTGGAGACTGTGGACTTAAGCCCTGCACCGCTCCAAATCATGCTGGGAAGACCTGTCTTAGAAATAACAGAGGATTTTCGGGAAAAGTTTGAAGTAAATATTCTGCTTACCACAGAAGTTTTTGCCAAGCAAAAGCAGTGAAAATGAAATCTTCAAAGTGAAAAGCATCATTATACTTGCAATTAAAAAAAAGTCGTTACTTACTCTACCCTCACGGACCACAGTTTAAAAACTGCTGTTCTACATAAGAGCAAAGCTTCAGTTGGACAAAAGCTAAAGGGGAGGGGAGTGAGTTAAAAATGAGACCGCTGTTCTTGTTATATCCATGAGTAAACTCTGAGTATACATCATGGTTGCACAAGTCTTGCTATGGTATTTAATTCTTAATCCAATTAATGCCAATGTTATAAGCACCTAAATGCTATATTCAACATTAATCAAGATGAAATTGCATTTTAAGACACATAGATGAAGGATTATGAGGCCAATATTATGGATTATTGAACTGATCAAAATATGTAAATTGTCAACATACAATCTAGAGAGATCACAGGGGAAAAACCCTGACCTTGGAATTAGATTGGTAATTCTAATAAATCAGTATTAGGAAAAGACCTTGTACAAGGAAAAAAAATAAAATAAAGTCTTATATCTAGAGTTTAGAAGATAAAACAGCTTTGAAATATCAGGTTGCCAAAGCCAAACTTGAGAACAACTCTAACATTAATTTCTTAAATCGGTATTAAACAAGTCCTATCCATTTGGTGATCTTCATTGACGGTTTAGGGGGTGGGTGTGTTTGGGGTTTTTTCAGACTGTCCTGTATAAAAGGTGATTGCATTTCCACCCAGTTTAATAAAAAGATTAAAGTAGTTTTATATTCAGATGTAGACAAACTTTAGAATCATTTACTCTCTTTTTCACATTGATAGAATGCAGAACAGTGGTTCCAAGCCATTTTTAAGTAGCTGAAGCAACTCCTAAGTCAACATTAAAATAAATACAAGTGCAAATAGTAATTATACTCACATAATTTACCAAAGTGAAATTATTTTAATCACAATATTTAGTAAAAATAATGAAAATGTAACAAAAGTTTACAAAGAACTGGTACAGAATGACCCTATAGTCAGCAGAATTAAGAATTTTTATTAGCACTTAAAAATGTTCTTCGAAGTTATGGAGTCAGTCGTTTATGGCTCCAAACCTGTTTTCAGTTGTTTAAGATGCCAGTAACAAATAGCAGGATTTTCCCTAAGCCACCAAACACAGAAATGCACAGGAACAGTTGTCAGATTCCAAGCGCCACAGTAGTTCCTGCCAGTTACAACACGCTGTAGTTACGTAGTACCAAATAGTAATGAATGCACATGGAGTTAATCAGGTTAAGAAACAATACAGGACTTTAGATTGCTAATCATGACCATTGGTTTGGGATTTTACCATGGCCATTTAAATTAGCATGGTAAGTAGTTCTGAAGAGCTTTTGATCAAATTGAAATTTAATCATGTCATATTTAGGGAAGGATTCAGGTACCAGAAAACATGGTTGCTTTTAGTTGAAAAAACCAGAAGAATCTCTCATCACCAACTGCACCACCAGTTATCCTCAAAGTTTAGACCTGCATCTTACATAATGATGAGTGTGGAAATTGCATCCTTATTCACGGATGCCTCCAACTTCCCATACATTCACTAATGAGAGTAACACCATTTAAGAAATATTGGAAATTTTCAGGCAGCACAGTGACCTAACCAGAACACCCCTCAATCAATACCACACACAGTCAAACCAACACCCACCTTTCTGTGTTTATACATTATGTGTAAGTTCAGCTCTCAGAAAGGTGAATGAAGGTTTTGTTAGATAACTTGGTCTTAAAATTTAATAATGCGAACCTGGTCTATATTCTGCACCTCAAGTTCTGCTATTGGACAACATAGCATACATTTTTGCTGTTTTCCAAGGGCTTATTATGAAAGCTGAGAGGGACTGCAACATCATTTGTACTACACATACAAGTTTATAAACACAACACAATAAACTCAGGGGAGTGTTACTCCCAGTTTCTTTTTAAACATCTAATTCAAGTGCTTTGAATCCCTCCTTGAAAGCACCTGATTTTTCCAGTTGATTACTGAAGTAACTTAGGCCCCTAAGCGGATGAAGTGTATCTAAGATACTGAAAGGATCAAGAATACCCCAAATTTTCAGTGACAATCTTTCCCACTGAGAAGTGATACTGCCAAAAGGATTAAAGGGCTACAGAGGCAAACACTGAATTTTTGTAATTAAAAAAGTGGCTATACAATATATATTCGTTTAAAAAAGTCTGTGTACTGAACATTAATCTTTATTCAGATTTTCCTGTTACCTTCAAACGCTCGTGCAGCATCTACCAGGTGGGACCAGTCTAGCCCTGTGGCAGTGTCTGGCAGGGGCATCAGGCCAGGATCATTGAATTTGGCTTTATCAGATAAGGACCCATCTGAGAACCAGAATTCATCTAAACAATAAACACAATAATTAGTCTTCCTACAACAATGATGTACAATTAATTTTGAAGCTATTATAATGAACTGTAAAAAAATGTGTAAGCAAAGAGTGCTTATTAAACCTGAGCACTGAGCAGAAAAGTTGCTAGATACACAGCTGTATTTTTAAGAAGGCTGTGAAACAACATGAGATATTTACATGCAGAGACTTATTCTGAAACTTAAAACATTTCAGTTTCAGAAGCAACTTGAAAAATGTCACCTGCTTTTCCTTTAATGTATTTGTAAATTCTAGACTGTATTCAAAACTCACTTTCACATTGAAAATACTACCCAATTAGTTTAATACTGGCAGTAGCATATCCGAGGACGTATGACTTGTGTGATGATCTACATATGATCTCGTGTGCCAGTGTGAGCTGTAACATGTTGTATACTGTAGATAGTCTATTAACTGGAGTGTATACATTATAAATGCTAGTTCAAAACCAGCCTTCAGTTACTCAGTCTTTTAGAAAGATACCAAACACATATCTCAGTAGGAGATGCTAATTTTCATAATGATCTTAAATAGTTTTAAATTCTCCTTATCTATCCATAGCAATCTTCACTCTGATCAATGTGAACTCATTAAAACGAATACTGTTGAATAAGCACACAGATGTTCTCAAAACCAAACATAAACCAAAGATTATTTATAATCACATTTCATCTTAACCGTATTCTACTTTTATTACACAGTATAGTCAGGAAAAGACAAGTTTTGTTTCAGATGTATCTACTTCTATTAAATTAAGAGATCAAAATAATAATTTTTCCTCAAATATTTCAGAGGAAAATTTTGATCTAGTTATTCCAGAAATTCAGATTATAATATTTATGAGAAATATTTTTTCAGAAAAACACCAAACAAAAAAATCCATTAAAGAAAAAAATGCACACATACAAGTGGATGATACATTATAGTTTAAGAAAATGGCATGTTCTGAATGTCCTGATACCAAAGTCCATTTGAATTAAAGATTTGTGACCTAAATATCCGGAAGCAGTAGCCTTTTACAGAGCATTCACTGCACAGACCAATGATAGGAGTGTATCATATTGTTTGCAGAAAGCTTGTTTAAAAAAAAAAAAAAAAAAAAAAAAAAACAAAAAACACTCAGGAACAGGAAAGTAAAGGAGGTTTACAATCCTCTTTCAAAAATTCGGAGTCCCACAAAGCAAAAACAATGCAGAAGAAGTAGAAGTCCTGTTTACCATGGAATTTATCTTGTTCTACAACTTACATAAGAGATGAAACACTGCTATATTACAATTGGAAGTGACTTGACAAACCTCTGTAGAAATATCTTTCTCAATACCCACTCAGTATGCAAAAGTGGATGTTATATGAAATGGAAAATGTAATATACGAATATATCCTATTTATACATCTGTACTAAGATTTGCAGTTCCTTATAAACATACATAGAATCTTATCTAAAGTTACCTCGGGGTATACATTGGAAGCTCAACATCAGAGCAATCTCTGAGCTTTTATCTATGACCTGGGAATTATAAGAACCTTATTTACGCAACTACAGATGTTTTATATACGCATGTTGTGGAAAATAGGGAGAATGCCTTATTTAAAAGGCTGGCAGGCCAGTTTTTGGTTCTAGACCAGCAGGCAGGCCCTAAGGGACAGCCCTTGCTTTTGTGTGATCAGCTTACAGAGGCTGATTGTGAAACCTGTCAGGAAGATGCCTGTTCCCAGCGCGATTCTGCTGGCTTTCCAAATTAAAGTGTAGGAGTGATATATTCACTAGTCGCCATCCTTCATTATGTATTGTCTTTGTGAGAACCTCCATTCACCTTAGGCAGGATCCTATTCAGTCCTGCATACACCCTGACAGGGCTACTCGACTGCAGAAAGCTTGCCAGAGTAGAGATTTGAATATTGCTAGCACTGAAAACACAAGTGCTCATGCTGATGGCTGGAATTATAAGCAGAATAACTGAACAGGCATGAGTTCACCAGCACAGAATAATTCATTTTCAAGATATAAATTGTGTGTTCTTGTGCAATGTGCGGGGAGAGAAGAAAAAAACCAAACAAGCTTTAATGATACAGGCCTCTCTGTGCTTCTGTATTTCAGAGAATATTGTATTTCAGGAGTGCTCTAGGTGAGATGAATTATTTCTAGCCTCCTGTATTCGCATTTCATCCCTGCTCCTCTTACCTCACTATTACCTCCACTTTTTCCCTGCATTAGCAGTTGCAGGCTGCCTGTTGTCTTCCTTTTTGATTTGTGCAAAGGTGGCAAGTGATGCTTGAGCTTGCCCACCTCTGTGTGTCCAGGAAGATATGCCTGATCTCGTAGGTCCCTATCTTCACTACTCACAAGATCAGCTCTGAAGCAACACAGACTTCCCCCTTACTTCCTTTGAGGAAACAATTCAAGTGTTATCTTTCAGTTTTAAAGATTATTTTATTTATTGTACTCCTTTTGGCACAAAATAATTGATCTTGTGGTTTCTGGTGCTTTCAGTTATGTCACTCTCTTCCTATGCTTTGGAATTTTTTTTTATTATTGATACATAAAGGTAGAAAGCATTTTGAGGAGTCCTTATTTTCAGCAAAATTATATGGTCAGTTCAGTTTCCAACAGAGCTCCTCAAACTGACTGTCATTGGTCCCACATACCTCTCTGTTCAAAGACTAGTTATACAGAAAGAAGAAAAGATCAGCTGACAACCTTTTCTATTTCCAAGACAAGTATCCAGCTTCAGCTGGAACTGCTACTTTTATGCAGACTATAGATCATGAAAAAATATCTAAGTACTCCTCACTTACTGCACTCAAACTAGACATGTCATTTAACAAGTAGATTATCTCAGAAGATGCTGCAGCTGAAGGAACAAAGTCATATGCAGGCATAAATCCCAGTGTCTGCTTTCTGTTCTTCTTTCCTGCAAACACCAAATGTACCTCTGTGCTCCTCTAAAAACATCATCTCCTGCCTGCCAAACCCTTCCCTTCTTCAGTATTACCTAGAGGTGCCCAAAGTCTCCTTTCTAAAATGCCGGTAGCCTCTCTCAGACATATGCTCACATTACTGTTACAACAGTGGTCATGTGCTCCCAGTACTACTTTTCCCTTCCCTTTTGTTATTAAAAATAGTCTCATGTTCTGGTGTGGTGGAATATTCACTGCGTGAGAGTCTGTAACAGGCACCATATATACTCCTTTGGCTGTATGAATTATTTAATCAACAGCCTTTATTTGCTTACTGAAAAGCTGATTTCCAAATTGTTCACATTGTACATCATCAACACACAGTGACGCTAAACACTGCTTCTTATCACTGAGGTTAGTTTTGGATTGAAGCTAACGCTGGCAGTAAGCCAGTTTTAAGACAGACTTGCATTTAATAACATCACTGAAGATATATCAGCTGCACTTCTGGCAGCCTTTTCCCTACGGCACGTATAGTCTGAGAACTTTCAGAGTTTGCTAGTGTATCACTGCAAAATATTCCTTTCCTTATGAGGCTCTTCACTGCAAGCATCCTGCACCTTGCTCCTTTCCTCACAGCACAGGAACGCTGTGCCGATATACCACGCGGGGCATGTTTCTTTCCCCTTTATTTTTGTGTTTCATAAAAGGAGTGAGCCACAGTGCCTGCAACGTCAGGCTGTCTCCACGTGTCCTTCTGGGTTTCCGACTTGTGTCAGTACACTAGTTTTGCATCAGTGGTTCTCGTTGCTTTCATTCTTTCCCTGCTAGTTCAGCTGCCATGAATTTGGAAGGCGGGGATGTATTTGTACCTGCAACCATGTAAGGCATGCTAGAATCACTCAGTGTGAACAGCACTGTCTCAGTTTGGGAATGTTTAATGTCCCCCAGGCGAAATTTCAGAATTCTCAGCTACACGAGTTCTGCTTTCTGGTTTAAGTTAAAAATAAGATAAAATGAAATAAATCTTTCTACATTTGTGTACTGTGTGCAATCAACAGCACTCAACTGTCAGAGCTTACATTTCAGGCTGTACTGAAAGCAACTCTTTTTCACTCCACCTCCCCCAGTCATAAAGTACTAAGAAAATCTTATAGCTTGATTTTCTCATTTCCCTCCCACAGCCAACATCGCACACAGGTGAAGTTTGTTTCCATATTCGCATGGTCCTTCTCCCTGATAATTCTGATTTCCCAGTAGACTGAAACCCTTCAGGTCACCTATTGTATGTTGGTTTTGGTGCTGCCTTGCCTACCTTTTAATCACACTCTTCTCCTTGCTAGGGGGATCTCAAGAGACTTGGTGCTGCCACAATATTCATATATACCACATGCTGGGTAATAACATGCAAGAACGTATCTTTCTAAAATTAATTCCAGACAAAACCTCACTATTTCCACTGATTTCTGTAAATGTTAAATATCAGTAAAATTAAAATGTTTCAATCATTTTGTTTTTTGAATTCAATGTTTCAAAATCACGAACATGTACTTTACAAAAGACATTACTATGACAGCTAAGAACCCTGATTTCTGAAACTACAGCCTCAAGCTAAAATTATAAATGAAAAAACCACTCTCACATCACCACTGCTATAGAATGTAAATAACTGCTATGCACTGATTACAAAAGCCTTCCTACCAAGAACCAAAGTTAGTTGCTTTTGTGGAGACACTGACTACCCTTATTTTGAAAGCAAAGGTGGGCAAGTCATGATGTGCATGTTTTTAGAGTGTAATTACAGATAAGCAATTAAATCATTCTTGAAACAGCCATCATAAAAAGACCCTACGTGCTGGCTTGAAAAGGCACTTTTATAATACAAAACCAGAAGCAGAAAATAGAGGTTGTATATGAAAATACCATGAACTACCTTGGATATCAATAATCAGCTTCAGTTTGACTGACAAGATACTAGTTTATGTTTTTTTCTTCCCAGCTGAGTGTATAAATATCCTTCTGTATCTAAGAAGCAGTAAGAATGGAAAATAAGGTGTTTAAGACAGAATTAATACACAAAACACTAAAATTGCACTGCTGGAGGAGCAGCGTACAGCTTGAGTGTACACCGTTAATTGCCTTATGTCAACCGCCACAATAAAAGCACGCTGAAGGTTTGCTCCCACTGCACATGTACCTTTACAAGAAAGGGCTCTAAAAGCCTAACCGTAAAAGAAAAAAATACCATCAGGATGCCTGATTATATACATAGCTCCTTCATAAAGTAGAAAATCTATTGAGTCTCACATGAAACAAAATGGGGCTTCATTCTCTATCAGCAAAAGCAAAGGATCTTTGCATATTAAACTTATAGTAAAGAGGTTTACTGTGATAGAAGAATACTTTTAGAATGGCAAAAGGTATAACTAGAAAAGTGTTTTGTATGCAAGGCTTACTTCTGAAAACGAGCAAGTGACTGCTAGTGCCTGAAGGACACGCCGAATGACAGAGCCCTTTTTACTATTTCTTTTAAGTCATCTGTTCGCATTCTCTCTGGATATGCGCCTAAAAAAGTCCCTAATGCTTTCAAGAAATCCACCCACACCTCCTTAACTACAGACTTCAGAGTCTACAACTGTTCTACTTTTTTTTTTTTAAATTGTGCTCAGCTGTGATGCAGTATTAAAGTAGTTAACTAAAAGTGCAATAATTGAGAAGTGAAGAGATTTAGCATTAAAAAAAATTCACTCTTACTGAGCACATAAATATATGTAACTGGCTGTGTAGATTTCAGCTGTGATACATAAGCATTTATATTTTTCCAGATTCTGGTTTGGGTTTTTTTGGTTTTTTTTTGTTTTTTTTTTTTTTTTTTTAGTTTTAATAATTTTCATTCTGTTTTTTTCTACAATATTACTACAAACTTTGTAACTCATCCCTCCGTATTGGAATTATTGCAAGATAAGCATATAACAAAGACCTTGATTGTTAAAACTTCACAAGTAAAGAGACACCTTCATAAAACAGTTTTAATTTAGCATCCCAGACTACTCTCTTTCTGCCACAGAAAAGAAGTGTTATTTGCAAAGATTTTTCGAACATGTTAAAAAAGTATCAGCAAAATCAGTTATGAAATCGGAGATGGCAGCTATTCTACATTTCTTTTCAAGATGTTACCAAAAGGATCACCTGAATATAAGCTGTTCTGTTTAGCTCTTGAGTGTATTCGTGAATATTTCAGTAATTTGAATGCACACAAAAAGAAACAAAAATATTAAAATAAAACAGACCAACTTGGCTTAAACAGGTCACCACCAGAAGATAAAATGACAACAAGAAATATCTTCAGACAAATGTTTGTTGCCTATCACTGGTCTCATGAAAACTGTTCTGGAAGTGAATGATAAATCTGAATTGATCACTAAGGCAAGCATAAAGGCATCTAATGTTGACCAAATATGCTTTCACTAGGGTATCTAGAACACTGGTTTGACATTTCATAATTTCACCTTAAAAGTAAAATCTACCTTAACATTCAGTGATTTGAGTTTTTTTACAATTATTCCAAACGCAGTAACGACAGCAACAATCACTTACTTCTCAGATTTCCCATTCCAGGAGTCAGGCTCATCCTGGGAGGCAACGTGCTGTGATACGGTGGAGTAGTGCTGAATAAGATATCATTGGGCAAGGCTTGGTCTAGCATTGAACTTCGAGAGCTGGCATACGAAGAGCCTCTTCGGTTGCTACATATACTCTCATCAGACAGGGTACGGTAAAGTGTCCTCCGTGGAGAAAGGTTTCCATAAAATGAAAACTAAATATCAAAATATGAAGATAAAAGAAAACATATTACTGATTAAAATAATTCACATAATCATATCCCATTATCAGTCCTTGGGAGTATTTTTCTGGGCAGGCACTCTGGAATTCTTGAGCTAATACAGAAGATCAGAGATTTGTTCCACCGTATCAGATTTACTGAGGCCTGAAAAGAGTTACCAAACTAGATTTTCATACTTACTCTTGATATTTTGGAATATAACACTATAAATTTATCAGATACTGTATACTATTATTAATTCTGAAATGTTAAATGAAACCTCTATAGCCATATGACAGCAAAGTTTTCCAGAAATATACGTATACGGCTACTGACCCTGGCAACTTTTTATTCAAGACTATACATAGAACTGTTTGATTTTACTTTGAAATGACTACGCTTTCATGTTCAACATTCTAAATTGATATAGGGTGAAATATAATTCATTGGACGATAAAAGTGACTCAAGACACTGCATCTCTCCAGATGTCACAAAATAGGCTTAGAAAAGAGGACAGAGTTCAGTGAAAACTGTTTATGTATTTCAAAAAGTTACTTAAACCACAACCCAAATATCTACAGTCACAGATTCACAGAGTGGAAGGGGTTGGAAGGGACCTCTAGAGATGATCTAGTCCAACCTCCCTGCCAGAGCAGGATCACCTGGAGTAGATCACACAGGAACAAGTCCAGGAGACTCCCCCACCTCTCTGGGCAGCCTGTTCCAGTGCTCTGTCACCCTCACAGGGAAGAAGCATTTCCTCATGTTCAGGCTGAACCTTCTGTTTTCCAGTTTGTGGCCATTGCCCCCAGTCCTGTCACTGGACACCACTGAGAAGAGCCTGGCCCCATCCTCCTGACACCCACCCTTTAGGTGTTGATAAGCATTGATAAGATCCCCCAGTCAAACAAGATGTTACTGTATTATGAAGTGGAATGGCCCTGTTTTACAAGTAATTCTTCAAGACTGCAAATCCAGTTATTCTTCACATCTACAAATGTCAGTTATTGCCATAATTATTTTAACTGGTTTGTCTGGCATATAACAATTTAATGTCCTGCCCCATTTTCTTGGTAATTAATTATCAGTCGCACACTGCCTATGCAGAATGTACACTTAAAAGCGGTAGCTTTTTAAAACCATGAATATAGCACAGAATTAAAGACATCTACATTTTTATATTTCTGACAAAACTTGCTCACCGATGAATACATCCGTGAATACACAAAAGAGAGGAATACACAAAAAGGAATCAAGAAAAGGAATCAAAGAAACATCCCCACAGAAAAGGGATAGACAGAAACACTCAATCATGCCACCAGACAGTCTCTCCAAAATATTAAATACACTTCATTGTGCTAGTTCAGGATAGCATCTACCTTGATGACAATGCACAACATGCTCAATTGTTAGAATTTCTAACTGTGTCCCAGAGAAAATTGAGGGAGATATTCAGATTCTAATGTAGGAATGCATCACAATACCACATTCATTCTAGAGATTTGACTGAAACAGATATGGGCTGTGGAAATAAACATAATCCAAAACTTCAATACATATGTAAAATGATCACAGCAATAGACATAAGCAGCATCCCTCAATGAATGGATAGAGGACATACACGACATCCTTAAGTGAATGGATATAGCATAAGCTTCTATAAGCAGTGGTGAAAGAGTACCGAAAGACACTGAGCCTAATTAGGGATCACACTTGGGAAAATGGTTAAAAGCCTTCATCCTCTGAATTGAAGGGTCTCTGTTCCTCTTCTCTGCACTCAAGTTTCCCAGTAAGCATCCTGCTGCAATTCTTGGCTGTTACTCAAGCCTCCTTGACCTTATACTGCGTCTTCTGTCTACAAAGATTGTTCACTAGCTATCCAAACATGTTAATGTTAATTGTTAGACCTTTACGCACTTTCCTTCCAAATGCAACAAAAATTAAACATTACCTAGAGGGCTCATTATTCCCTGATCTATGAAGAAGGTAAAACCAATCCAAAAATGTGATTGGATTCTGTAGAATCTTACATATTCAGAAATTCCTTTCTGGCTTTGCTGCTGTCGAAGACAACTGACTCACCTGTACCACGATTACTACCCTCTAGGAAGGCAGAATAAAAGAGGGGATACTGCCGAGTCCTATGGCTGTGGATTCCCTGCGGGTCAGGGCTTACAGCCTCTCTCACTTAGTCAGCTTTTGTTTGGGTGTCCTGGGAGGGGAAGGGGACAGCAGTAATTCATCTCAGGATGGCCACACCTCTTCAACTCCTCCTTATTTCTTATTTAGGTAGGCAGAAACATTGACAGCTCTTGAAATCATCACGGAAAACCAGTTATTGTATCAATCATAAACCATAAAAACCTCTAGGACATTATTAATGAGAATTCAAACACATAACGATTACTTAACATGCTGCACATTAAAAATATATATGATCTGAATTTTAAATTCAAGCCTGCACTTAGAGGATTCCCATGTGTTACTTTTGTTCAGACATGATGATTATGCTATTTAGCACACTGTATAAACACAGTGGGTTAAGACAGCATTGAGTTAATATCGAAGTGTGACAATTACCTTAAGTAATTTAATTGCTTTGTGCTTTATTCCACAGTAAGCACAGAATTCAGAATCATGTATACTTTGGGGAGTCATAAAGTTGAGATAAAGCTGAGATAAATTCTCTATCCACTTTTTGTGAACTCCTAAGGATTACGAACTGTCTTCATGCTATAAAAATTAGATGTATACTCTCCATGAGCAATGACAATTATGCCTTTTGAGCAGTTGTCACTGACACCTACATGAAATTGTGATTCAGGCTTCATACAGAATTATTGGTACTGAGTATCACAGAGTAGGGGAAAGTGGGCTACTTTTATCCATGTGCCTTAATATCCTATAAGGTATATAAATGTAGGCATTCAACCTTGAAAATGTTACTTTTAATCTTTCAAATGCTAATTAAGTTGCTCAACCTGCACTTGTCTCTGCTCAAGATAAGCAAAGACATACCTAAACAAGTACTGTATTTCATACATAATCACCAAACTAGATATAATTTTTATATTGTGGGAAATTACATTTTGGGACTTATGGTCAGTATTTATAGCTTCCCCATGGAATATACTTAGCTGGTTCAAAATGATATTGCCTTCTCAATAGCAATTTCGGGAATACCAGAAATTAATTTCTAAGGTAACTGTGTGTGAGATACAGAGAGACAAAGAAAGTAGCTAACCTTCCTTCTCCCTTCCTCCATAGAGAGGCTGTCTGGCAGCATCAACTTCAGAAAATCTTCTTTGGATAAGACTTGCTGGCTTTCAACAATGGCATTCCTCACAGACGTCTGGAGTGGACTCGATGCAGACACAGCATCCATATCATCATACACTCTGTTGAAACAATTGGTGTTTTTAGCAAGAGAAGCAATAGTGCTCTTGGATTTGAAAGACTGCATTCATTTTCTGTCACTTTTTTCTGTCATCTTTTACTTCAAGTAAAAAGCATTAGAATTATCTCCTGACACAGCACACTCTTATTTAGAACTTTTCTTTCCTCATAATTTTATATTTATGAAACTGTTTATGGGTCCAAAATGAAATTCTTAAAGCAACAAAAAAAATCAATTCTAGGAATTTTAAACAATTGAAAAAGCATAATACTTGTTTGTCCTGGCTTGCCTCTCTCTCTTTTTTTTTTTTTTTTTTTTTTTTTTTTTTTACACACCACACTATTGTTAAAGCTGTATTTATATCAACATTTCCAATTGTGTATCACAAAATATTGTAACTTTGACTTCCTTAGCAAATAAGACAATATTTTATAATGTGATATTGCATCCAGCTCACAATCTGGCAAAATTACTATGGTCATCAATGGCCATGTGTGAAGTGTATTGGTAATCAATTGTGCCATGTGCCAAGAGTTCTATTATCAGCAGTTCCATAAAGCTCTTTAGATAAATAAAACAGCCGTCTTCCTTCATTATCTGCATATCAAAATGTATTTAGAGTCAACAAAAGACTATCAAGCTGAATTATTATCTTTCAGCTTCCTTCCAGTGAGAAAGGAGAGAGAATTTTAACAGGTTTACTCTGGAAATGCAATCGAAGGAACTAGAGATTCTCAATCACACAGAACATACATTTGAAGCCATCACTTATTGCCAAGTGCTGCATAATCAGTGACTGTCTTCAGCAGACAGGAAACAAGCTTTGCTATGGCAAAGTGTAATTCTCAGTGAATTATATCCTACAGTGGCACAACATTCAGCAATTGACCTGATTTTCATCATCATTGCTAATTAGAGATGTTATTTTATTTCAACATAATTATCCTCAGAGAGATATTTTTGTGATGTATAGAAAGCTTTCCTAGAAAGAAAGAGGTGAAGCAGTGCTCTGTGCCATGGAAAAACCTGAAAATATTTTCTGATATATGAAGTGCTGCCATATTCAATTAATATTTCTTAAATAGAACTAGCTCTTGAAGATACTTTTCTAAATTGCTGTGGTTTCAGTCTAAATACCATGATTCATTATGCAATTTTGTTTTAAGGGTTCCATTCTAAATAAAGAGAAAATGCTTCAGGAGTTTCTCAACTTCAAAATGCAAAAAGCTTGTGGAAATCAATCAAGTTACCACTCTTTAAGTACAAATACTACTACAACTGAACAGTTTAAGCAATTAAAACCCTGAAGGGGGGAAAACAAAAGTACAATAACGCAAAGAAACACAAATTACCACGACAGGAAGGTAGTAACATTATCTACTTTTGAAAACTAGGAATTACGCTTCAGGTTCATATTTCATAGCACTTACATTCTACCTTATATCTTTAAATATGAATCTTGCCATAAATATGCACCTATATGCAATATGGGATATTTGTTTAATTATTTGCATCTAAGAGTAATTCTACATGAAACATCTGAAAATCAGGTATTGCATGTAATCTTGTCAATTTATTGAGATACATAGGGCTGACTGATTTATTGAGAGATAGAACTGAATAGGGTATGCACAAAAAGAAAGCAAGGAGGTTATCTGGTAAGAGGATTTTGAAGAAAACAGGAATTTAAAGGTTGGTTTTAAACAGCAGATTCAAACTTTACTTATGACTGCTGCAGCACTGGGAAAGTATCATCTCTATCTATATTTGAGACACTGCATCTTTCCCTTTGAGTGCAAGCCATTTTCTCCTACCTAAGAAGAAAATACTTCTCATGAGCTATTCCTGTGTTAAGCTGTATAGATAGCTGTTCCTTAAAAGTGGTCTGAATACCTCTGTCTAAATGTCACTTGCTAGAAGAATATGTAGTTTTACTAAAGCCTGCACATTTTGTACAGTCCCGTGAAGGAGGGACAGATGTATGCGCGTTTTATCTTGTTCTTGTCCTAACCACCAGTTTGTACATGTTCATTAAAAACAAAGTCAGAAAAAAATACCAAAGAATCACTAAAATATCCCCAACTGGCACAGATTTTTTAAAATTATCTACCATAGACCATTGATATGTCTATGGTCAACTATGTCATCTGTAACATATTAGCTGATTTAGCAGCTGACAAGGTAATAGGTTTAGTGCGGAAACATCAGGAAGTAAGGTTTTTTCCAACTACAGTTCCTGAAGATTTGTAGAAAGGGTCTTTAAGACCTTAATAAAGTTGTACCTTCTCAGTTGTTTCCTAGAGATTCAAAATGGAAATTCAGAATGTCTAACATAGCCATATGTTCTTGCCTACACATGCTTTCAGAAGTTCTGTCAGCTTGCTTTATTTGACACATGGGAAAAAGATGCAGCTTGATAGAGGAGAAAACAGTATCCTGTGCAGTTATTATCTTTTCTTCTTGGTTGGGTTTTTTTTTAATGTATCTGATACATAAAGGTATAGAAAAAATCCCCTGAAATTTAAAAAATAATCAGATTTTTTAATTTTTCATTTTTCTATCCTATTTTAAAATTTATTTTCATTACTGTCAGGTTTAACTCTAGCCAGCAAAATACCTTCTTCCCCCAGAAAAGTTAAAAGGATTTCTTACTCATGGCATTCAGAAACTTCGGATTCTTCAGGTGTAGGACTTCCTTCTGATTTTTTCCACCCAATGACATATTTACTCACAGCTCCTTGTCTGTGGTACGGTTTTGAAACTGACCCAGGAATTTGTTGACTACTGTTCTGTGACACTATATAGACTTTGGAGGTATCTAGGGAGCCACTCTTTTTAGAGCAATGTGTTGAGGGGCTTCCTGAATGATGTGACCCACTGAAAAAGTAAAGAACACACAAAAGTAAAAATGGAACGAGCTGTACAACAACAAATCAGAAACTCTTTGCCTGGTAAGCAGCTCTAGTTCCTAAAATAAGTTTTTCTCAAGGTTAAAAATCAAGGTAGCAATATTGGTACAGTAATTTTCTACATACTAGCAGTATATACATTAAAAGCTCTTTGAAAACAGAATTGTGATGAATTTCTAAAATGGGTAATCTATATAGTTCAACTTGCTGAAATGCAAACTGATATGAATCAAAATTAAAAGACTAAGCTCAAGACACATATATAGAATTTGTGCATGCAGTTATAATTAAATATGTATACACAAATTAAGGGTATAATTCCATTTACATCAAGAACTACATAGGGAATTCCCCAAATACCTCTCTAATTATAAAACTTATGTGCTTTTCCACTTCATGTTAATTTTGCCAGTTCACGCCAGTTTAAGCTGTGTCTTTCATTCAGTACCGTTGAGAACTTAACAGAAGTAAATTTAAGTTCAACAAAAACAGTCCTCTGGATAATTTTAATAGCCTCTTTTATTATGAATAATAGTACTTGTAGGCACTAATGAAACCTTTTACTGAAGACTCTCAAAATTATTTAAAATGAACTAAAGCAAACACTTCCTTGAAGAATAAATTTCTTTTCATTGTGGAGGTGAAGTAAGCAAAGCATTCAGAAACCAAGTGCCATGCCTAAAATCAGAGGCTGGAACCCAAAGCAGCAGCTCCTAACTTCTGTTGTTGGTTTATGAATACCAAACACACTGCTGTCTTCTAATCTAGTCCCAAGGGCATCAGATTAATTCCCAGTGGAGGAGAAGGTGTTGCTGAAAGTGTAACAGACAGGGCTACTCTGTTGTCCATGCAAAGTCAAATACAAGCAATAGACATCATTAGGTGTAATTAAAAATGCCTACTGCAGAAGCAAGTTGAATCATTAAGGATTAATAATCTTGATGAGAGGAAGTATGTGCATTTAATGTTAAAACCAATTTATTTTATCTCCTCTGTCTTCCCCCCTCCCAAAAATAGAAACAAGATTACAAGGTTTTAGGGGAAGAAAATAATGTGGGTGATGTCAAAAGGTTTTTTTGCTTGCTGCCCATGCAAATAAATTACATAAATATGTGGTGAAGAAAATAACTCAGTTATCAAAACTGAAATGTAAAGATGAAGCGTATGTTGAAGCACAATGTAAAATACCTACCAGATAAACAGCAAGGACATTATCCCAGAGGATTTTAGGCTTCTGTTAGTAACTAAATTCATGAAAGATGGAGTATCCAAACCCAAATAATGTAATACTTTTGAAGTGAAGAAATAAAATGCTTATAAAACCCTGGTTTTAGATAGAGTTCAATGCAATGGTTGGAACAAGCAGTATATATTTTTAGGATCCAAAAGGTGTTCTAAGAAACAAAGCAAAACTAAAGGCAATGAAGCTAAACTGTTACTACCCCAGTAACTTGAAGGTGTTTGATAATTCATGTATATAATTAATACAAAATAGGAGAGAGAAAATCATGAATAACAGAGCTGTGAGACAATGCTGTGCATAGCTCGTCAGCCTTGTAGTTTGAGATAGTTTCCCACAGCAGGTTTAAATCTGTAAATCTTACTCAGACATTATAGTATTAGCTTTTTCAGGGTGTTCTTTATCCGATGATGTTACAGAATCAGGCCACTATCTTTCAACCAACAGCTGTCTTGTGCATTACACTATCTTTTTGCTAAACAGAGTATCATTTTAATAAAGAAATGTTGCTCTGATATGTCAGTGACATTCCACCAGCCTGTGAGCTTGCTTCTTCAAGTTTTATACTGCTTAGCTAGAGCAAAATAAGTTTATTATTTGTGGAATAATTGTGAATTAATCCCTCAGTAGTTTTAGAATTTCATCACTATAGATTATGAATAAATACAAACTCAGTATCTGACCAGTTGGAAAATATATATAGTATTTGGCGGTAGATACGATATATTAATGTTAACTTTCTTATGTCTATTTGAACATGTCAGTGTTGCAGCACCACAACTATCAAATGAGATGATTTTTTAATCATGTATACCTGTGGGTGCTCTATAGGTGATGCCAGCTTTTAAACCTAACTGCCTTCTCAACGGTACTGAATGAAAGACACAGCTTAAACTGGCATTAGTTTTAATCACTCCAATGTAATTTGAAGGATATGCAAGAAAAGTTTAAATAAAACAGTCGAGTCCCATAATGTAAGTCTGATACCAGTTTTCCTGCAGCAAAATGATTTGGTTCACAAATTAGAAGGCGATAATTTGAAAACATTGGTATTGACAAAGTGGAACTGGGCAATCCTAATGTGAGTCGCCATCTCAACAGTAATCTCTAATTTGGAAATGCCTACGTAAACTCACTTAAAATCTAGGGGGTTTTTTTTGAAGTATTTAATTAATCCATAAAATGTTTATTCCATAAAAATGAGCAGCAGATTACTTAATGGCTGCCTGACACTTCAAATATCACGGCTGCCACACAAGTGCTGAGAATACATATTCTAGCCATTAGAAATCTATTTCAGCTCATTAGGATGAAATTCTAGAAACACAGAGCTTATTTCTAGCACATTACAAGTGTCAATAGGTAAAATTAAAACTCAACACACAAAACAGAGTAAACCTGGAGCTTCCTATTATCACAGGGGTAGTGAAAGCATTTACCTAGTTTTCACAATAGTCTATACTATCTTCTAGAACTTGTGAAAAAATAAATCTAGACATCTAAATATACAAGACTGATTCACTCATGGCAGGCATATAAAGAAATGAGACAAGACATCATTTGGTTATTTGCCTCTACTGATTGACAGTGAAAACAGGAAAATCAGAGGGAAAGAAAAACAATTTCCTTCCATCCTTTACACGGTAAAAACCTTAAAATATAGACCAAAGCTTCAACTTCAAAGTCACCATAAAATGGGAATTGGGAGATAAAAGCATCCAGCTGCAAAAGTGTACTTTCAAAGTTTGCTTTACAACAGATGTACCATGCATACTTTTCTTCGTTAACAGAAAAACCCAGAAGAGATGAAAATCAAATCTGAAATTCAGTTTAACAAACAAAATTGTAAAGCATACATCACATCTATGTAAATAGAGCGGATGGTTTCACTATACGTAAAAATTGTCCATCACAATTCTTCTGATTTCCCTCAGCATTAACTCCAGGTAATTTGTTGCACTGTACTTAAACAAAACAAAGAGGTATGCGAAATGAATTCAAGGTACAAATTTCACTTTTACTCAAGGATATTTCCCAGCTTCAAAAACCTAAGCAATGTGCACAAGGTCACATCTAAAGTCTCCGTGAGACCTGGGTGTAGGGCTAACTATGCTTTTTAGGCAGACTTCTGAAAAATGACCTGAAAATTGCTCACCCAGGCATTTAAATTAAAAAAACCAAAAATATCAGTTAAGTGCACTTTCAAAGAAAGGTAAATAGAACAACAACAATGAAAAAGAGTTCTCTGTACTTTAATTCCATAATTCCTAATCTGTAAGAAACTTACCTGGAATGAGAAGAGATTTCACTTAGGTCTCCCATGCTGCCTTCAGCTGTGTGACTGGTAGAAATAGCAGAGGCGTAGCTATGAACAGCGTAGATTTTAGCTGGATCATCATCTGGCCCAGGAGTTTCAGAAGACTCGGACCACTGCTCAGTGCGACAATGTACTCCAGACCTGCTGCCAGCAAGGTGCAAAGGGGCCAGAAGAGGAGCAGGCATGCAGGGAGCTGTATCAATTCCACTGTCAGTAGAAGCCCCCTTTATATATGTTAATCCAAGCAGCTCAGGATCCATCAGATCTCCAGAACCAAAGTGTTTCTCATCACTGTTGCTGGATGTATTACTGGATAGGGTGTTGCTGCTTGAGTGGCTTGAACAGCTTTTGTCTCCAATCTTAACAACAAAAAAAAAAAACCAAAGACCCCCCTGAAGTTAAATAGTAAAATATTTATTTTCATATAAATTACTGAATTTGTGCCATTCAAAGATAATTTTATATTTTTTCACAGTATGCTGTAATGTAACTGCAAAGGATGAAAAGAGCTAGTAATACCAACAGTTTCTATGAAATTAATTGCACAACTGGCTAGACACATTGAAGGTTGATGTCACTGCAAACAAAAAGGTTCGAGTTCCATCTTCTGTGGCAACTCTTAAGATCACACTTGATTTTTCTGATTATAGGACCTGCTTAACATCCATAAAATTGCATTTCTGAACAGTTAACATAAGCAACTGTTAAAGCTAGAGGCATTAGTAATTATTTGCTTAAACAAGTTCTACTGCAAATCTGGAAAACACCAACAACTGAATTATCCTTGGCTTTTTCTCAGTGTGGGCGAAATATGCAGGTTATTGGATCGAATCCAATTGGAGGTGTGGCAAGTTAAATTGAAGCCAACTGGGTTGTGTGTGTACCAGATGAAAGTAACTTAAGTCACAGGGCACTAAGCTAAGCACGGTTATTGAAGTGGAATAATTCTGTTGGGCATTTGTGTCAATAAAGTTGGTAGGTTTTGTTGTTTTTTAAAAAGAGATTTTATAGAGTTAGATTAACTTATCTATGTGACAGAGTAGCCAGAAAAAGGGCAGATGGACTTTTATTAGGAAGAATATAAGTGGGAAGGGTGACTAACTTTGAGATCCCCCTCCTAGCAGATGCATATAGACATAGCTGCGGCTCACACGTTAAATCAGTTAGACAGGGCAGCTTTTCCAGAAATGATACTTCTATTCCACATAGAAATTAACATGCCTCAAAATGTGAGAAAGTTATCTTAGAAAAAAAAGGAGGGTTTACATTTGCATTCATTCTACCCTTAACAAGATGGCTGTCACCTTAAAAACAATGGAACAATTGATAAAAACACAATGAGCATTTTTTGCAAGGAGAGGGACTTGGAGAAAGGTGTCTATAGAAAAGGCATGTCACTTCTTACTGTAATGGTAAAGTGGAATCAAAGTGGAAAGAAACAGGGCAGTAGGGAAAACTCAAAGGCATAAAATTAGCTCAGAAGACATACTGCAGGTATGAACCTTCCCAAAAATTTCCTGAATATACATGCTCTGTTGCTGAATATACATGCTCTAGGCACCTTCCTGACCCCAAAAACAGCAGAGAATCTGCACAACAGCTATTGATACAACTAACTTGAACTGCTCGAAGTTCACTGTGGCGAGAGCTCAGGATCATTTTATGCACTTCCTTGTGCCAAGAGAAATTATTGTATGAAAGCTCAGCATGGCCTTAATTGTTACATGCTGTTAAAGATTGTGTTGTGGAGCAAGATTAAAAAAATAATTAAAAAATC